>NC_090319.1:345580058-345883088 GCF_040869045.1 Eurosta solidaginis | reverse complement strand
CCACACCGAAGTCACTGAGTTCACGCCCCGGTCAAAGCAATATCAAAATTTTAGAAACAAGGTTTTACAACAATTAAAAGACATTTTTTTCTAAACGGGGTCGCCCCTCGGCAGTGTTTGGCAAGCACTCCAAGTGTATTTTGGCCATGAAAATCTCTGAGTGAAAACTCATCTACCTTGTAGATGCCGTTCGGAGTTGGCATAAAACAAATAGAACCCGACCCGCCAATTTGTAGGAAAAATCAAAAATCACGACGCAAATAGGAAGAGAAGCTCGGACTAAAATTTCTTGGGAGGTTATCGCGCCTTAAATTTATTTATTTAGTTGAAAACCATTCGGGCGTTTGATGTGTACAAAAATCGGCTCCACTCACTTATTGTGATTTTCCATGTTTTTTTTTTTACTTGTTTTTTTTTTAAATTTTTTAAAGTAAAGATTACCTCATGAAATGCGGTAAAATAATGCCTCTTTGCCTCAAATCAGTGATGAATCAAAACTCATCCATCATATTTGCACTAATTTGGTGTTGCTTTTTACAGCAGCGAAAAAGGACGAATCTATGGAGATTTCAAATGAATTTTTGCGTATTTCATTGTTTTGTTTTTTTTTTTGCCTTTTGGCAGCAGGCACGAGCGCTTCAGTTTTACCAATACAACTGGCATATGCACTTCAAATTAAATAGATGAGTCCATTAGTAGATCAATCAAATGCGTCGGTGACACAACAATCAAATGCACTTTCATCTCTTCGATATTTTATGATTTTTACTTTTTTTCTGTTTTTGTTATTTTTGAAATTTTTTCGCCAATGCACATCAGTTTGCCTTTGGATTAATATAGTAAAAATCTGTAAAATTTTGTGCACTCAGAAATGATTACCTTCCAAGCAACGTTAAGAAAAATTCGCATTCTTCGCAAAACGTTTAGATTTATGAAAATCATTGCAGCATCACGAAAGTCATCAGCATTTGCATTGTTTAATAATCTTAGAATTTATCGCCTATTTTATGCTACCTTATATGAAACAATCACACAGTGGGTGACAGTCACCACGTGATATGTAAGACCACTAATATTTTGCAACAATGCATACAGTTAGCCGCGATCAAAATGGCACAGTGGCATGGCTTCTGAAAATTATAAAGCACCACCACCGCGCTAAACACCATCAACACATGTATCAATTGTGGACTACATCAAAAATCCCACCTTAGAAAAGAAGTCGTTGCGCTAGACTTAGAAAAAGCCCTTGATACAGTCAATCACTGCATGTTACTGCAATACGTTTAAGGGTCCACTCTTCCTTCCAGTCTGAAAGGGTGGACTGCAAATTACCTGTGTGTGAAAGCATCGGTGTAGATGTGGAACGGAACATCAAAACTCAGAAGAATTAAAGAAGGTGATGTCCTATCTCCACTTTTGTTAAAATTTTCCGTATGGAAGCTCCCTTCCCCATCAGAAGTAGTTACCCTGCATGCATGTATGGAGTACTCGCTATGGACCAACCGAGTGCTCCAAAATTAACCGCAATTCATACAAAAAATATGGTCCAATTAACATAGCGATGTCCTAGGACTGGACCATATACTCCAGCTCGACATTACATCAGAGTAATCCATGGAGTACCCACAGTCCAATAAACATCGTGTAGTGATTACAATCGTTAAAAACGAGCAATGATCGGCCTACAATATGTTCGTGTAGAAACATGAGTTGGTCCATTGCTGCATTACAGTGGAGTATAATGGTAAATACTCCAGTGGACCACATGATCCAACGATTTTTGCAGGGTGCCATTGTGTCCTGCGCCAGTGACTGCACGATAACAGCAATGATTATCTCTCGAGTCTTTCCACCTTTTTCACGTCGCCTAATCTGACACTGTCACCGACCAAATCTTCATCGACCCTATTTACAACATACACAAAGCAAATGGCGACCATATTGGACATCCACGTCGATGGCGCTACGCTACCGACTGTGTTACATTCACGGGTGCCACATGGTGGTGTTCTATCCACATTTTTATTTAATTTTTACATATCAAAACTTTTTTCCCCAACAGAAGAAGTTGCTATTGTGTTCTACAACGGCAACAGGTCCCAAATGGATGGGATGAGCTGTAATATGAAATCAGCGACTATCTCCCTAGTCTCCAGTTTTTTCACCTCGCTAATTCCGACACTGTCAGCGACCAAACCCTCGGAAACCTTATTTAAGGCGTGGACATGGCAAATGTCGACCATGTTGCACATACGCGTCGATGGCTTACGCTACCGACTGTTGTACATACAACAATACTGGGTGTGACGTTCGATCAGGATCTACATTTTGGCGAGCAAAGGCCACAATTTACCTAAAACCAAAAGTTGTAAGAAATCCTGTTGTTGTTGTTGTTGTTGTAGCAGTGCTTTGCCCCATCCAATAGGTGAGACCAATCACAAATTTACATCAAAGTCCTCTAACGGGAGTCCAAGGAAACTTGCAGTTTCGGGTGGACCATAATGAGAGGGGTGTTAGAGGCGTTGGTTCCATTTACAATTAAAGAGATGGTTGGTTTCATGTGGGGACACATTGCAAGCGGGGCATACATTTTGTATTTCGGGGTTGATTCTGGATAGGTAGGAGTTTAAGTATCCAGATCGAAGTTGAGCTAGAGTGACTCGCGTTTCCCTGGGGAGTATGCATTCCTCTGTAAGAAATCCTAAAACCACTAAAGAAATGCATGAAACCACTTATAAAGCTTAAAAGAAACACACTTGGAGAAGCACATTGAGGCGAGAACACTTCCAATAAAGATATAACTGAAATGCCAAACAAACAGGTTCTGCTAAATACCCAGAAACCTGGGTATCCCAACAGCCATCTGATTGAAGAGGCCCCACCTCCCAGGCACTTAAAAAGTCATCTCCGTAAGCACTGTGGAGAAATCCAGTACTTAAGAACTCAGCTATTTCAAAAAGAGGATCATGGAAAGGCCCTCAGAAACATCGATAAAAGGGCTTCGAACCACTATGTCAGGGATTGCCCGGTGAACCCCGCTTTTAACGCCAAATACCCTAAACCTGCTGTTGAGAAAAGACCTTTCTAGGGATACTCTAAAAGGGTCCACTCTCACTTATCCAAAATCAATCCCGACATACTCAATGTATGCCCCGCATGTTTTTCAATGCAATGTGGAACCACATCCCTATCTCTCTAGTCCGACCCTATTAAAATTGCAAGATTCCTCGAACTCTCGCTAGAGGCCATTCATTACAATTAGTGAGTGGGCACATATATTGAATGAGGCGAGGCATTGCTACAACAACAACAAAGGGTGAGCCTCTCATTATTCTCCTGAATGCTTCAGTGTTCGGGTCTCATCTTTGAATATTTGCATACGTTTTTGGGGATTATGTCGGGGCTATTTCGAGACCGTTAAAGGGATCATTCCGGAGCCAGCTCGAGACAATTTCGGGATTATGTTAGCGATGACTTTGGACCGATCTCGGTCTATTTTAAGTAGGTCCCATAACTATCTCCATATGATCCCGAACCAAATACCAAATTATACTGAAATGGTTCTAGAAGTAATTTCGATAAACTACAAAAAATTGGTATTAGGGAAAATGAATTGCAGTGGTTTAGAAGCTTCATATCAGACCGGAAACAAAGAACAGCCATCGAGTCAGTAGTCTCATCCGAGGCACAAGTGGACATAGGTTTACCACAAGGGTCGGTATTAGCACCAATCCTGTTCAACGATATATCATCAGCACTGAAATATAGTACAATCAGGTTGTTTGCAGATGATGCGCTACTTGAAGTAAATGAAACGGACATTTCAATAGCAAGGGGCAAAATGCAAGAAGATTTGGATTCATTGTATAGATGACTTTGCATTAATAAACTCAAGCTTAACGTTAACAAAACTAAGTTCATGGTTTTGTCTAGGACGACCAATAAAGAATCACTTAATTTAGATCTAAAAATAATGAATACAAGCATTGAGGATGTCAAAATATTTAAGTACTTAGGGATCCTGATTGACAATAAACTGAGGTTTACGGATCATATTGATTATATTGTTGCCAAAATGGGCAAAAAATTGGATTTTGGAAGAGATCGTGTAAACTTATTAGTAAGAAATATAAGTTGAAAGTATATAGATCCATCATAGAACCGGCAATGAAACACAAGTAGACAGGTTACAAGTTATGCAAAACAAAGCTATGAAATTTATATTGAAAATGAAGTACGACAATTCCATAGAGAGTATGATCGGTGCACTAAACTGGTTGAGCGTGAAACAGCTGATATTTTACCATAGTATGAAATTTGTATTTAATATCAAGCATGGTAAACTACCAGCCTACCTAAGTGAAAAACTTGTTTATGTAAATGAAACCCATTCTTACATAATCAGGGAAAATAATAATTTTAGATTACCTCTTCTCAAAATAGAAATGGACAAGCAAAATATATTTTACAAAGGCCTGAAATGTTTTAATGAACTACCTAATCATGTTAAAAATTGTGAAAACTTAAACACCTTCAAAAAAAGTTTATTAGAATATTGTAAAAAACTTCCAATAAGATAAAATATTTTGTATCTGTATTTCATGTTACTGATCCTTGAGCGTACATGGGCAATCCAAACAGACACAGAGGAACCTTATGCATCAGGTCAAAAACATATATCGATCGCAATCAAATTGGGAAAGAATTCCTGAAAATATCGTCCCAGACAAACAGTTGGAGTGTTAATGAGAATCACGTATATTCCTACAACAAGCTGGTACAGGGAGTATTGGAAACGCGTCCTTTCCAACCGTCCGATAAGAGTGGCTCGTTCTGCTGAGCTGCTAGCTTTTGGGTTGACTGGAATCAAATGCATTCCGACAGCATAAATAATAAAACTGTGTAATCATACGTCTTGGAGTAGGGCAGGATTGAGAACACGTCCTTCCAACCTCCAAATGAAATGACTCCAAGACTCGCCCGTTGGGACCACCAGTTCCCGTGCTGATCAGAATCTCATGCATTCCAACACCCCAAAAGCTAGAAATCCTGTTATTGTTAAAATATATTTATAATTTGTAATAATCTAAGTTTTAGGCTTAAAACGCCGTAATAATAAATAAATAATAACAATAATAATAATAATAATAATAATAATAATAATAATAATAATGATATTGGTATGATACTGAAAACAACTCCGAAACAGTCCAAATATTACGCCGAAAATAATTCCAAAATGATTTTCGAATAGTCCCTCAACTCCGAATACACGTTCACGAGTACAACTCCGAAAACGTTTTCAAAGAGTCCCGAAAAATGCACCAAAATCATCCTGAAATAATTCTGAAAATAACTCCGGAAGCAACCCCTTATTGATCTTGCAAGGATCCTGAAAACAATTGCAAGGCATTGGTACCGAAACAGTTTTGAATTTATCTCAAAAAGACACAATGGTTTCCAACTGAACCCTGAAATAAATAAAACAAAAAAATAAATAATAGGTGCTATAGGCCTCCGGATGGATTTAGGCCAAGCTTCCCTTCCAACATGCGTCGTGCTATTTTAATTTTCCTAAGAATAGCAGAACCTACATGTTGTTGGACTTTGGGCTGTAGTCCTTAGCACAATACGCTTACTAGAACTGTTCGATATATTAAGAAGGCTGCCTACGGTGCTCTTAGCTCAGTTTAGGCTTCGGGATCCCGTTTCTTGTGGATTGGGCAGATCACACTTAACTTTATTCTGAAAGTATGCGCTGGTCCGACCATATTTTGCATAAGAGGTGATGCAGGCTTTTTACCAGCTCTTCGCATCTGCGTTTAAACGGTTTGTGGTGCAGTCCGTCGTTATCCGGTGCTTATTATTTTTCAATCGGGATATTATTACCCTCACTTATAAGGAGAAATGTTGCCTACATAACTTAAGCAGGCTCTATATACGTCGTGAAACTTTCCGCTGTCGATGAGGTTTTCTAGTCGAATTTTCGGAACGTCTCTCTTCGCTCTTTGCGTCATGACAGAGTTCCCACACACTGCGCGTGGTTGCGCCCGTACACAGTCAAACCCTACAGGTAAAGTTCTTCCTTCTCAAAGCAGTGCGATATTCCTCATCGTACCAACAGTAGACAGCGAAGTAGCCACAAGAACCACACGTGTCCCTTTCATATCGGGAAGGAAAGTACTCAAAGATTTTTATCTCTTATTTATCTCTACAGCTTCGCTAAAAATCATTCATTTTGACCCCTATAATCTCTACTTCGTCGACATTACAATTTCTTTATACAACACTGTGATCTGGGACCTATATCACCGCTGTGACGCATCGAAAGTCCAGTACGTTTAGCGACCGTCTGCCGACCTTTCATAAAGTTATTCGGACATTATTAGATAGCAGCCATGGTTCAGTACCCCTATACCTACTTGAGGAAAGTGAGAAGTCTTCTAAAAAGATATAATTGCCAAAATTGCTTTTCAGCTTGAGCCATTTGTGAAGTCTGCCTCCATGGGATTTTTATGGAAACATTTTTGTCTAGAAAAACGGTCGGTATAGCATAATCTCGTTGATGTAAGTGTTTGGGAACTGTGCCTAGAGTGATCTGCAGGACTATCAGTGGCGTAGACTTTTAGGGTTTTCCAGGGGAGGCACCGAAACGGCTCATTCATGCGAGAGCTAATCGATGAAAATGTTCTATAGAATTTACTACGAAACCGATTTTGAAATGGAAAAAAAGGCAGTCCCATTTTAACTTAGAGTCAGTGTATAAAAATAAGGAAATTTTTCGCTAAACATAATATTTCCAACAAGTCATTCACGCTGAGTCTATACTTTGTTGTTGCATTCATTCATAGTAGCTATTAGTGAGATGCAGAGCACAGATGTGCCTACTGCATCCATCACTAAAATTGTCTTGCATTCAATGCAATACAACAGATTTACTTTAGCCTAGTCAATAAAGCCGACATAGCCCCCTTTGGTCTGGTATTGTCCAGAAATCGTTTATTGTTTTCGCTGAGTAAGTGTGAAAAGGCTTTTGCAACAACTAAATATTCAAACTGCAATACAACAACAATTTCTGAGTAGGCATGCATTTCCTCCGTACCACGTGTATCCGTGTGAATGAGTGCACGTGAATGTGGTTTACAAAAACAGAATAAAATGCATTCACTCACACAACAACACAGCGAGCGTTTAGAGCAACATCCTGACACTGCCGCTTGACCATTCTTTTATTCTCGATGTTGCAGATTTTTTTTTTTTTTTTTTCAATTTGCATTTGACTTTTCGTCATTGTCAACGACGGCACAAAAATCAATGGGAAATTGTCAATGGCTAAAAACCAACCGAGAAAACCACTTATGATTTTGCCCAACTTCATTCAGTCCGATTAAGGCATTACGGTAGCCCGGTAACATAAACAGACAATGGACAATGACAGAAAGGTTTGCGAAAATACTCGACGCATTCATTGACACGCCGACCTGATGCCCGTGCACACAAACAAACATAGATGGGAATGTTAATACATAAATAAAATATATGAAAAAGTAGTTAACTTCATTGTAAAATTTTGAAAAATTTATATATGAAAAAAAAAAAATGCAGCTTAAAGAGGTTTTTTGGCGCATATCAATTGGTAAAAGATAGACAACGTGGCTGCCAACAAATCTGTCATAATCTCTAAAGCGTGTTATCTGTCAAATTGAATACATTTTGTTATATTAGATTGAGGTTAGAAAAATATATCCATATCTATATTTGTGTGTTTTTGCAATGCGTACTTTAAAGTACAGTGGATCAAAGACAAAGGGCTAGTCGGGGGACTCCATCAGTTTGCGATCACCTTAAGGTGCGATTGCAAGCGAGCGTCTATCTTGAATCAAGCGGATCGCTATATATAGTTAAGACCTCGCCCTTTACTGATTACGACTCCTGCAAGCATTTAAGATACTTAAGGGCATGCACCTGGAATGTTCGTTGCATTAATGGGATGGGTGCAAATGCCCAGCTGGTTGACGTCCTCGTGAAACCAAAAGCCGACATTGCCGTCATCCAAGAAATTCGATGGACAAAAAATGTTAAGAAGAGAGACTCTTTCGTCAAATATTGGCGTCCACGGTTGCGGACGAACGTCTGCCCGTTATCAGAATAAAAGCAAAATTGTTTAATTAGTATTCATATGCGCCCATGTACCGACAGAGGAGAATAACGATGAGGTGAAAGACGCGTTCGATGAACGCTTAGAACGAACATACGAGCGCTGCATCCGCCATAATATAAAAGAAGGTGTGTTTTGCCCCACGGTCGGAAATTTCAGCCTACACAATGAAACCTCTGCTTATTCCTTGCTCAGTCCACAAGAAGGAGGACTCAGCAAACTATGCCAACTATCGCGGAATCAGCCTCCTTAGTATCGTTTATGAGGTCCTATCAAGCGTATTGTGCGAAATATTGAAGCCCACCGTGAATCGGCTGATTGGAACTTATCGATTCGGCTTCATACCTGGTAAATCTAAAGGTATCGACACACATTAGCTCTCCGTCGAATTTAAAGCCGCCTTCGAAAGCACGAAAAGGAGCTGCCTATATGCCGCAAAGCCTGAACTTGATTTCACCGCAAAACTTATGCGGCTGTGCAAAATTATGTTGAGCAACACCATCAGCTCGACGAAAGGACGTCTACGAGCCTTTCGAAACTTAACGAAGTTACAAGCAGGGTGACCTCCTAGCGTGCGATTTCTTTAATATGATGCTGAAGAAAATAATACAAGCTGCCGAACTTAACCGCCCTGTGCCGATGGATTCATCAACTGGCTACTTAAAAAGAGACTAATCTACTTTCCCTACATCCATACAAATCAATCGCTTAAATATTCATTTTTTTTTAGATACTTGACCCTACTGCTACAGTTAATGTGACATATATTTCGGACCAACGCTTCCGTTGACCAGATGTGTGAAGTTTTCGCACAATTTAAATTGTTAAAATCAAAACAAAGGAGACGTATGCCAAAACCGATTTCCAACACATTAATGGTCCGTTGGGAAAAAATAGGTATTTAAAAATCAATGGGTAGCTACTTGCTGTTGCTTTGTTTTGGAAAATGATGTGGATTACATGGATATGATCGGATTTAAAGTATTTGAAACGTTCAAAAAGAAATAAATATGTCAACGACATCATCAAAAAGAAGCTAAGAAAATCTTAATCACTTCATGGAAAAAAATGAATTTTTTCAGAAGAAGTTATTACAATTGACGTAAGAACCTGAACGAGATTAAAGTAATCATGGCAAAGTAATGTAGATATGCAAATAGGTAAATGTCTTAAGAAAGAGATTATATTTATACATACATTTCCTACTTCCTTTCACAATGTTGGCTTAAGGGAAATGTACAGGGCACACAAACCCCTCATTGAAAGGTAGGTACATATCATATAACTTGAAAAAAAAAAACGGACGTGAAAATAAAGAAAGGGAACATTTTTAAAGGATTAAGTTTGTAATCTGTCGTTAGTAGAGATTTAATTTAACATTTTTTACTTGGCTTATATCCAGCTATAGAGGCAATGTATTCTGCCTGTTTTTATGGGGAAGGTCTCTTCTCCGCTGTTATGAAAAAATTTTCACGTGACGTTACAGCTTGTCCAGTGCCGGCAAATCTAATCTATATATTCGTCCATGATACAAGTATAGAGAAGTAGTTCCACTTGTTCTTTTTGCCCGCCCGCCATTGCACTCATTTGACATAAACTGTGTTTTGACATTCCCTTTTATAATTACGCTACCATACCTTCATAAAATAAATGTCCCAAATTGATATTATTTTTTAAATTCCACTTGCCTTTTTCGTATATTGATTTGAAGCAGAAAACAGAACTTGATTATGCAAACCCCAAGAAACGAGTAAATTTTTTGGTATATTTTTATACATTTCATGAAAATTAATGATATATTAAGTTTGTCAAGAAGAGATAGACCCCCAATAAGTATACCGAAATGATCGGGATGACGAGCTAAGTTTATTTAGCAATGTCCGTCTGTTTGTCTGTCCGTTTGCCTGTCTGCCGGTCTGTCTGTTTGAATACAAACTAGTCCCCCAATTTTTGAGATATCTTCAAAAAATTTTATGAGCGGGTAAATTTAGCCGTCCGATTAGACATTCATGGGAACCGGCTGGATCGGACCACTATATCATATATCACCCATACAACCGATTTTTCAGAAAAGAGGATTTTTGTCATATCATCCACAATTTATCAGATTGAAGTTTCAAACTTCACCAAATGCTTCGTATATTCCACATACTGTTGCTGTACAAATGGATGAGATCTGTCGAATCCCCCACAACCTATTGTTCAGATAAGAAATATTTCGTAATTTCTGACCCATTTTAACAGCAGAGGCTTCACATTTCACTGGATGATTACGTATACAGCATTCATTGTTGTCTGAAAAAATTGAAGAAATCGGTGGTATATATAGTATATACCCCATATAAACTGTCATTTCTGCCCCCTTTTTAATGGGTAGTAGTTTCAAATTTCATCGAAATTACGCATACGTCATATAATGCTGAGATAAGTGATTAATTGTCATAGTTATTTCATGCAGACCACAAAAAAGTGAAACTTTACATCCTCGCACAAAGTACATAGCTATTTTTATACTCAGCATGCTTTTGACACAGAGTATATTAACTTTGATTGGATAACGGTTGGTTGTGCAATTTAAAGGAATCGAGATAGATATAGACTTTCATATATGAAAATCATCAGTATCGAAACAAAATTTGATTGCGCCATGACCGTCTGTCCGTTAGGACGATAACTTGAGTAAATATTGAGATATCTTCACTAAAACTGGTACACGAGCTTATCTGGACCCAGAATAGCTTGGTATTGAAACGCATCATAAACGCACAATTTTTTCAGTACCAAAAAAATTCTTAAGCATTTTTTAAGTTTTTCCCTTTTGAGCGGACAACCCTCCCATAATAGGATGCGGACATTTGCCTTTTACCCCAAAGGGCTTTTTAATTTCCCATAACCGGACAGCTTACAACACTTTTTTTTCATTTACTCTTTACCATATTCGCAAGCTGCTAGCATTATCAAAAACAAAGATCAAATTTTAAGTTTTTGGGACACTGACGTCAACCCGGAGAGAAAAAAGAGTCTGCTGAAGCCCAAAGACCTTAATATTGATAAACTGTGCTACGAATGGTTTGTGAAGGCTCGAAATAAGAGCATTCCGCTGTCAGGCACACTTATAAGGAGCAATCTAAAGAAATTGCAGTGAGACTCAATTACGACGATTTTAGTGCATCATCCGGCTGGCTGGAAAGGTTCAAAAAACGCCACAACATTACTTTCCGTACAATTATTTTGAATATTTTGTACACAAAACTTTATTCTTTAATTTATGAACGAAGCTTTATGAACCTCCTAACTCAGTCTTATTTGTATGTATTAATATTCTTGTTTTGGAAATAAAACTGTTTAAACATTCATCAATAATACTTTTCTCATAAGGGGACACCTCTCATAAGCGGACAAATTTGGCAGTCTCTTGGGTGTCCGTTTAAGAGAAGTGCACTGTATGTAATATTTTGGAAAACACAAAAAACCTGATTATTTAGTAAGTACTGTTTAAATTTGACTTGTGGACTGACATTGAGACCTTTGATAAAAATTAAAAAAAAAAAAAAAATTTTAAATGGGCGTGGCACCGCTCACTTGTGATAAACTCAATTTTACAAATATTATTAATCATAAATCAAAAATCGTGAAACCTATCATAACAAAATTCGGCAGAGAGGTTGCCTTTACTATAAGGAATGCTCTGAAGAAAAATTAACGAAATCGGTTAAGGACCACGCCCACTTTTATATAAAAGATTTTTAAAAGGGTCGTGGACGAATAAAAAAGCTACATCTTAGCGAAAGAGAGCTTTGTGTCAATAGAATTTTACTTTCTAAATTGAATTATAACATTAAATTGAAAAACACTAAAATTTTAAAAAATGGGTGTGGCTCCACCTCTTTTATGACTAAGCAAATTTATATTATTCGGGAGCCATAACTCGAAGAAAAATTTGCATATCGTAATGAAATTGTGTACACATATTTTCCTTATAGCAGAAAATATTTCTAGTAGAAATGGACGGGATCGGTTGGCAAATTAGATATAAAACAAGTTTAAAAGGGTCGTAGGCTAGAATAATAAGCTATAACTTAGCAAAAAATAGTTTTGAATCAATGATATTTTATTGTAAGAGGAAATGGGGAGACATTTTTTTTAAACGGGCGGTGCCACGTGTTATGTAGAAAAGTGATTTATCTGAAATGAAATGTACAATTGAAGCTCACGCTGAGTATATAATGTTCGGTTACACCCGAACTTAGACACCTTTACTTGGTTATTTTATATTTATCTTAAAAATCGCTTAGGCATGTACATACATCGTTCACTATATATTTCATATCTTAAATAGCCGATTATTTGGATATTACGAATGGGATAAGATTATTGTTGAGCCCCATTCATGAAAGGCTGTGCCGAAGATAGTTCCGTACTTACTTGTTTTAGTTTCAACTAGGTGTTCCAGGCGGCACTGAGGCCAACTTGGCGAAAAGTCTGATTTTTTCCGTAGCCTCTTTAAACTCAGCGGGCGCCGTGGTGTGTTGGTAGCGTGCTCCGCCTACCACACCGAAGATCCTGGATTCACGCCCCGGGCAAAGCAACACCAAAATTTTAGAAACACATTTTTTCAATTAGAAGAAAGTTTTCCTAAGCAGGGCCGTTCCTTGACAGTGATGTGGCAAGCACTCCACGTGTATTTCTGCCATGAAAAGCTTCTCAGCGAAAACTCATCTGCCTTGCAGATGCCGTTCTGAGTCGGCATAGAACACGTAGATAAAAGACTACCGAAAAAATTTTACATTGCTTATCCGTTCATAGCCTATCCATCCGATGAGCCATCCTAAATGCTTTTTTGCTATTACTTTCATTCAAAGAGATATATTGTGATGAAATTTAAAATACTACTTCTTCTGCCCACGACGAAAACTCCTACTAAAAATGTGCATAATAGGTATGCAGTTACTCTCCTTTTTATATATCAAATATTTGTTCACCATATAAAGGAGAAGAGAGTGAGAATAGAGTCATAAGCAAGAGTAGACAAAACTGCTACAACCGATGGGTCGAAAACTTTGAGCGAAATTTGCAGAAACTTATTGATGGAAAGAAAGGTGAAGCCTATCAGAGAACAAGAGTGATCCGTACTCTTCGATCAGAGAATTAAGAGAGCCCTTCCACAGTGCCGTGCAGCATTGAAAATTGTTAAGTGTTTAGAATCAGTGGTCGACGCAAAAAACCTGGAGAGTGGGCACATGGCAGGGGCCCGAGAGGCGGTAAAAGTAAGCCGAACGCAGTTTAAGGATTTTGAGCATGAGGAGGAAGAAGCTTCACACGGCAAAATGAAACAAGTACGCATAACTATCACAACAGCACCAAGACGTTCCTTTTCTACGCCTTCTGATGCTTCCAAAGAGAAACAACGCTGTGTCTTTTAAAAAAGCTTTGCATCGACTTCGAGGACGCTGAAGATATAGTAATGAAATTTGTTATGCATATTTTTGGCTTCTGAAATTTGACTTCTGAATTTTGATTTTTGTGTTTGAACTTCTGAATTTTGGCTTTCTGAAAAAAGGGTTCTGACTAATGTTTTCGGAAAAAATGTGTTTCTGAATTTTTGTTTTCTGAATTTATGGGGTTTTCCCTAAGAAGACTAACGGACCGACGAATCAATTCCTGACTGTGACGCTAATCGATCGCAGGGACTCCTATGGGCAGATGCCTTTCAAAACCTGGTGATCTCAAGAAATGAGTTGCAATACCAGAAATGTTGGACGGGGACAACCAAACTGCTAAGAAATGGTTTTCCGCGTGATTTTCGCACTTAAAAGGCCAGGGTTTAAGAAGTACTACTATATTAAAAAAATGCGTCGCATTTCGCATCTTGGACCTTTCGCTAAAACTTGTGATGCACCATGCTTTAACACCTGTGTTTAGTATCAGAGTCCATTTTTCTCGTTGCTCTTTTTCAAAGCGGGCTTGCCTCAGTCTAAACTTTTCATGCAATCTTAATCCGCCTGCTTTTTGCGTCCCACATCTTTTTTCTTTCCAGCGCTGAAATATGGAATAGGATTATGCCTGTGATCACTTTTATGGCTAAGTTTGATACGATGCACTAAGTGGGGGATGCTCTCAGAGCTGCTATTCGATGTACGTGTGTTAGAAGTTTCAGAGGTTCTTCGGTTTAAAAAAGTTTTCCACAGCTCGAAAACGCAAGAGGGTAATGACGACTAGCAGCTTTCTTTTAGCTTTGAATGTTGATCTTTCCGAAAGTGTAGAAATAAGAATACACAGATCCGAACTTCTATCTTCCGAGGGAATATTGACGGTTATGATACTTGGGCGGTAGGATTTTCGATACACATAGACTTTTTAACAAAACGCTATCAGGTTATCAGGTCAGAACGGAATTGAACATTGAAAATGGCAAAACGCCGAAAGCGACAGGTCTCCAAACCAAAACTGACAAGTCTGCCGGAAAATCGTCCCAAAAGATTTTTAGCTTGCTTTGAATTTCTATTGGTGCTTCTGTACGTGTTTTAAAACTTTCCCCGCAGCATACTGAACTTGCGCCTGATACGTTAGTCGGTAAACCAACCTTATTCCCAGATATTTCACTATCTTGTTTGAGTCTATATTACTACAGAATGTGTTATCCAGCATTAGAAGATTAAAAATTTCATTGTAGCTGACATTCTATAGTTTAGAGCCCAGTATGGATCCCATGATAATCCGAGTGTGACTTTTATGGTCCCTCGGGTGACGGGTACACACCCTTCTCGCACTGTTGTTGTAGGAGTGCTTCGCCCCATCCAATAGCTGCGATCAACCACAAATTGTCATCAATATCCTCTAACGGGAGCCCAATGAAACTTGCTGTTTCAACAGGGGTGGCCCATAATGAAAGGGGTGTTAGAAGCGTTGGTACCACATTACAATTGAAGAGATGGTTGGTGTCACGTTGGGGACACGTTGCAAGCAGGACATACATTTTGTATGACGGGGTTGATTCTGGATAGGTAAGGGTTTAACCTGTTACAGTATCCAGATCGAAGTTGAGCTATAGTGACGCGCGTTTTCTAGGGATAGTGTGTTCCTCTTCTGCTAGTTCTGGGCACTTTTCCTTAAGTACTGGATTTGCCGGGCAATTCCTGGCATAGAGATCCGACGCCTGTTTGTGGATATCACTGAGGACCTGCTTGTGATGTTTGCTTCATATGGTTCTCAGGGGCCGTATTTCCTCATAATGCTTATGGAGATGACCCCATATCCCTCACATTGTTAAAAGTGTTCGATTATTATACTCTATATAATTAAGGCCTGATGCCATAAGTCTTTTGGTCATATGAAATAAACGTTATGTAAAGTTTAAATGTTTTGGTATGTCAAGAAGACTTTATTCTTTGGGCGCCTCGGAAGGCGCCTGGCAACATTTTTCCTGCATAGTTACTTACAAAGCATATTTCTTCAAGTTCTTACCAACAGAAACGTACATTTCTAATTGGCTATTTCTTCCAAGTACTTATGAGCACAGGTTAGGTTGAACTGGCCGGTCCATGAGGACCTCACATAGACTGATTGAGTCCGTAGTGTTTTAACGACCAAACTGAAAAACCCTATCAAAAACGAGGACCTATGTTATAAAATACCTCCGTCCTCTTGGCAAATACTAGAAGCTTCCTAAGACTTAAACCACTTGCTGCTTCTAGATCTGACAGCTGTATCACTCCTAATAGCTGGAGTCTTAGCCTGGCAAGTGTAGGGCACGAGCACAGAACGTGCTCGATTGTTTCCTCCTCCAACCAGCACTTCCTACATCTGCTATCACTGACCAAGCCAATTTAAAGGCATGTGACGCCAGAAGGCAGTGTCCAGTCAGAATACCCGTCATTAGTATACAGTCCTCTCTTTTTAATGATAGAAGCAACTGTGTTAGTCTAAGGTTATAAGACCTACTCATAATCTTCGACACTTTACAGCCCCGCGCTTGCACCCACGCCTTTCCTGCTTGGTCGATCATGTGCACCTCTCGCCTTCGCTTAATCTCGCCCAATCTAATTGGGACGTCTACGGAGCAAGCTTCAAGGGATGCGCCCTTTTTAGCTCGTTCGTCCACTTTTTCATTCCCATCTATTCCGATATGCCCTGGGACCCAATAAAGATGTATGCTTCTCCCTGCCCGATTCTCTCCAGAGACTTCTTACACTCTAGCACGAATTTAGATGCTGTGCTTTTCGAGATTATTGTCTTAATTGCTGCTTGACTGTCAATATAAAAGTTAACACGGTTGCAGCTTAAGCTATTCTCTTCCAGGGTTTCTATTGCTTTGGTTACGGCTAATATTTCCGCTTGGAAAACGCTACAGTAATCCGGCAGCCTGTAGGATCTGCTTATTTCCGGATCAGCGAAGTATACTGCTGACCCTACTCCTTCCACTACTTTGGAGACATCGGTGTACACATGTATCGCCTCGTCCGCCATTTGCGCACCCTTGCGCCAACCGTCCACCTCTATTATGGCCTTAAGATCTCCCTCGAAGCGCAGATAGGGAATCATGTAGTCTGTTCGTCTTGTGATTGATGACGCTATACTACTATGGACATATGGTCGGCGCTCAAGCTGCCCCGAAGCACCGAGCCTGGTTGCGGTCGTTAACGCTTTGTTCTTTGCTACCAGGTCTACAGGTGGAATGTGCAGAATGGCATACAATGCAGCCATCGGGGTTGTTTTCAGGGATCCCTTAGTGCTAAGCATCGATAGTCTGCATACCCCCTCTAATTTTTTGAGGTATGTTGTTTTTTATGTGGCTTTCCACCAAACAAGAACTCCATAGTATAGAATAGGGCTTACAATCGCTTTAAAAACCCAATGAGAAAGAGAGGGCGATAGGCCCCACGTACACCCCAGCATTCTTTTACATGCATAGATTGCCGTTGAGGCCTTTCTTGACCCTCTCCTCCACGTTGAGCTTCCATGACAGCTTACTGTCTAGGATGATTTCTAGATATTTTGTGCAAGGTTTCTCCTCTAAGGTCACCCCTCCTAACTTAGGCCTGGTCCAATTTGGGACCTTGTACCTCTTTGTAAACAAGACCATATCCGTCTTCTCCGCATTGACTTTCAACCCGACATTAGATGCCCAGGTACGAATATCCCGAAGCGCCCTATCCATCAAAGAACTATTCGTTGGAAGGCACTTTCCACTTATGACAATTGCAACGTCATCTGCGTAAGCCGTAAGTTTTACGGGTCCATCATCGAATCGCCTAAGCAGTTGGTTGATGACCAGCGTCCCTGCGGCGTGCCCCTGTCCACTGATTTCGTGGCCTCGTACAATCCCCATTGTGATGTAATCTTTCTGCAATTTAGCATGCAGCCGATCCATCTGATTAAGGCAGGATGTACTTTAATGTAATTAAGACCATCCACAATCGCCCATTTTGCAACATTATTGAAATCCCCGGCAATGTCCAAGAAGACTCCTAGAGCTTACTCCTTATATTCCAGGGATTTCTCTATGCTTATTACCACCCTATGCAATTCGAAGTCTACCGACTTGCCTTTGGTGTACGCATGCTGTGTTGTGGAGAGCAGCTTTTCATCCACGTTGGACTTTATGTACACATCTATCAGCCTCTCAAAGGTTTTGAGCAGAAATGATTTTAAGTTAATGGGTCCATAGTCTTTGGGATACACGTGACTGATCTTCCCCGCCTTTGGTAGAAAAGCTACACGAGCAGTTCTCCAAGAGTCCGGTACATGACTCAGTCTTATGCACCCATCGAATATTATTTTAAGCCATTCCACGGCCGCCCTTGAGACTTGTAGCATGGCCGGGAATATACCATCTGGGCCCGGCGATTTACACTTAGAAAACGTCTTCGCTGCCCACTCGATCTTGGTATCGGTCACCAAGCCCGGCACTACTAGCTCCGTAATCGAAGTGTCAGTGATATCTGCTGGCTCTTATAAACCGTCTCCCGATGGGAAATGTGTATCGAGAAGCACTTCAAGGGATTCCTCACTATTACGTGACCATTCCCCGTTCTCTTTCTTTATTAGTTCCTGGACTATGTTTCCCTTTGCTAGGACTTTTTTCCACCGTGCTGTTTCGCTGGAGCACTCTATGTCCGTACAGGAACTTTTCCATGAGTTTCTCTTATGACTCTTATGAGCACAAGTCATACACAAAAAATTAAAAAAAAAAAACAATTTAGGGAGGGGATGCTTAATAGATTTTTTTTAAATATTTTACCATAAATTTTGTGATGCTTTGTTGGTAAAAACCGAATTTACAATCACCACAAAGTGACACGCAGCAACATCATTACTTACAAACGTACAAACATATTTCAATAAACAAACACGTCAGCCATACCTATTTAATTTCATCCCCTCCGCCACTCAAGACAGAGCACTCAATAGTAACGCCACCATTGCTATCAAGTTTTTTGTTGCCACGAGTTGACTGCAACAAAATAAATTAATCGATACCTTTTGAACTGGCATACTTATATTAATTTTCACTCTGAAGTCTAGTGAACTAGTTGTAAACTACCCCATAACTAACTAGTATGAAGTGTATATGAGGCAACTTAGGTGGGAAGTTAGCGAGAGTCGAAGTGGGAGTGAGCGTGGGAGTAAAACTAAAATGCAAATTCGCTATATCTCGGTAATTATTTAAGGTGGTATACAATAATTGAAACACAAATTCTATGTATGATGTTATTTAGGGCAAATGGCGTGGAGGTGTGAGTAGGAGTGAGAGTGGGAGTGCGAGAGGGAGAGGGAGTGAAACCAAAATTTTAGTGGTAAAGCGTTTGGGAGTGGAAGGCCGATTATGGATAAAGGAATTATGATAAAGGGTATATGGGAAGGACAGGAATTACAAGGCCAAATGGATGAAAAAGCATCAAAGTAGAAATCTATTCAATGATATAGAGAGTGAGAGTAGAAGTGGACCTACTCAAGTGTTGACATTTTTCGGGCAAGACAACGTCTACCGAGTACTTTAGTTTACTATATAGTAGTATAACTTACTTAGAAGAGTAATTTGAAAAAAAAAATGGATGTGGCTCCGATTTTTGGATGTTTGCTCATGGATATCATCACGGTTACGGAAAGCCCTATCAGAAAAGGAAAGAAAAAAAAAGAGAAGACTAAAGGAAAGGAAAGAAAAAATAGAGGTAGAAATGGTAACTAGCCGCTGCCTAAGCCGGAACAAATTTAGAACCGAAACTGGAACCGAACGCGGATTGAAACCGGTAACAAATTTTAAATCCCAACCTGGGAACGAAACTGCAACCAAAACCAAAACGGTAGCCGGAGCCGAAACCGAATTCGAAACCGCAGCCAAAACTGGAGACAAAAACAGAACCGTTAACAAAAGCGGAACCGGAGACGCAATCAACTCCGGAATCAAAACTGTCAAAATCGAAACCAAAACTGTAACCAAACAGGCACCGAGATTGAAGCTAGTCCCGTAACTTGTAGATATACCGAAACCGGATCTGAAATAAGACTAATCTCGAACCAAAATCGGATTTGAGGTCGTAACCGAAAACAGGACACAATGCGGAAGCGAGACCGGAGCCAGCAACTGGTAACCGAAATCAAAATGTAAATGAGAACTCCACGGGGTTATTTTAATTTTACAGCCTAACTTCAAAATTTTAATTAAAGTACTTATGCAATAATAACGGAGAAAGATTTTTAGACGCTACGAATCGCCAAATTTAAGTGAAGCGAAACAGTGGTAGCATTAACTAAAAAAGAGTTGAGGTTAGCGTTCAATCTGTTTACCCGTCCTAAGGCGGATATCTCTCATTTAAATAAAGGTATTGTTATAAAATTTTAAACACTGATTCTTCGTCCAACAAGTCGCGCCAGTCTCTTTATCGCTGGACTAACCGGTGCCATTTGGTAGCACCGAGGGAATTCAAATCGCATGTCTGTAAAACGCCAAGCATGTCAGTTGATAGCCTAACCCATTTCAATGTGGCAGATTTTGTAGGTAAAGGACCGCAATGTTTTATCAAATCATCCGCAACTGCAATCTCACATCCCTGGAGGCATGTTAAGCAGTACTTGACACAAATAGTACAGCCTACACTTTACCATCTTTTCCTACTGTGTAGGGTGAGTACACAAAGCGTATGCGTGGTAAAACTCCAGATATCGCAGAGGCGGCCACCGTGGAGTGGTAGTATTTTGCTCCGCCTGCCATACCGAAGATCCTAGGTTCAAGTCCCTGGCGAAGCATCATCAAAATTCACAAACAATTTTTTCAATTTTCTAATCGCGGTCTTCCCTCGGCAGTGATTTGGCTAACGATCCGAGTTTTTAAGTTTTTTTGCCATGGAAAGATTCTCAGTGAAAATTTATCAGGCAAATCGCGCCAATCACTTATTTATTTACTGAGGTTAGCTTAGGTTGAACTGGCCGGTCAATAAAGACCTCGCATAAACTGAAGTGTCCATAGCGTTTCCAGAATTTGTTTGACGATCAAACGAAAAAACCTCAACTAAGCCCCAGGACTTATTTTATAGAATAACTCCGTATTGCAAAATACTGATATCTGTCATTTCTGCCGCTATCTCAGCCGCTTGAGCCTTGCCCTCGCGAGCGCTGGCCATGAACACAGAACGTGTCAACCGTTTTTTCCAGCAACTTACACTTACTACATCTTATTACGCCAGAAGGCAGTGTTCCGTTAATATGCCCATCATAAGCTTTACGTCTTTACTTTTTGGAGATATGAGCAACTTTGCGAGTCTAACGTCATAGAATTTAAACGCCTTGCCCGCTTTATGGTTTATATATGCAAATCCTGTTTCTCTTTGATTCCTCCCAAACGGTTTGGAACGTCTATCGTCGATCCATCGAGTGCTGCAACCTCCATTTGCCAGCCCATCGATCTTTTCGCTACCTCCTATCGTTTTATGATTGGGATCCCAATAAAGACATATGGCTCGGCCTAAGCGAAGTCTCTCCAATGTTTCTTTGCATTGCAAAATACTCTTTGATGAACTACTGTTTGAGATTTTTGCGTTAATAGCCGCTTGACTATCAATATATACATATATTAACGCGATTGCAACTTAAGCACACTTCCCCCAGAATTTCTGCTGCTTTCTTCATGGCAGCAATTTCCGCCTACCTTATTCTGGATCGACGCAGTAAACAGCAGACCCGACCCCTTCCATTAATTTGGAATCATCGTTATACATGTGCATAGTATGTTTTGCCATTTCTGCACAGTTGCGACAACCCTCCGGCTCTTTTGTGGCCCAAGATCTCTTTCGAAGCTCAGGCGCGCAGCCATGAGATTGAAACAAACAAAAAATTATAATTGGAAACTAGTGAGCTTTCTAAATCATTTGGTATTCGACCATAGGGTTTATCCTTTCTTGGCATTTGTGTGTGCGCGTATGTGGCGCTCATAGCTACTTACTATCTTCCAAGAGCTCGCGTACTACATTACCAACGTCATCACCATACGCTTTACAGCCTTTTCGCTGTCTTGACTATTGTCATAAGCGCACGCGGCTTTGATACCGCATTCCACATCCTCGTATATTGTCTGTGTCCTGTGTGCCTATTGAATTCGGTTTTTAAAGTCAACCTTCTGGCTGCTGCTCTTTCGATTAAATACTTGGTTAGTATTCCAATGTACTCATGTGTCTACCAATGCACAGATGCTCTTTTGTAACAATGACAACCCTAAGTGCCGCCCATGCCATAGCCATTGTACTAAATTTCGATGTGCAATAGAATTTTTATATATATATATTTTTTTTTTATATTTACACCGAATCAGTTCAAAATAACCATTCATTCGAGTATGAAAAAAACTCGTATCAAATGTAACCAAAGGCTATCACAAATGATATGATTTATGTATCACACAAAAGTGCGGTTTCCGCTTATTGTTTGCTTCCAAGTACAAAAGTTTTCAGCACTGGTCAAGATATCTTATCCGTATTAGAAGCTGTTCGTAATTTCAAGATTTTTTCGTTGCATTAATAAAAGTCCGTTCTAAAGGTGCAGCTTCCAAAACGATTTTAAGCACATCAGACAGTTTAGGGATTTTCCACTGGGGTCCAACTAGGTCTTTAGACATTCGAGTAAGAGCGTTTACGTCTTAGAAGCGTTGACTCCACATTAGAGACTGGATCCTTCAAGTTTTCATACTCAGCTGAGCAGAGCTCGCAGAGTATATTAATTTTGTTCGCATAATGGTACCCCGTAACGGCATAACCTATCGAGATAGATAAAGACTTTTATATATCAAAATGGACTGGGCGAAAAAAGAAATACATTTAGCCATGTCCGGTCGTCCGTCTGTCCGTAAACACGATAACTTGTGTAAATTTCAGGTATCTTAATGATATGTGTAATGTATCTATTCAAGGGGTTGTGTAGCGCAACATATAGCTTCTCCAACCCAATTGTCAACCTCACCTTCGAGCGGCGAATCCCGTTTCACTAACAGACGAGGCTCTGGCGACCCCAAGCTCCTCATGGAACTTGGGGGTGGGGAGGGAGGGATGGCCTGAAGGTTCAATGTGGCCATATAAATCGTTCCCGAGATGGTCGGGCCATCACCTTAATGGTGCTGTGTTACCGGAGCGTATCGGATATGTATCCGACAAAGGACCATCACATCGATAACACTCCCCAAAGCCTTCGGGGAGTAACCTAATCGCTACAACAACAACAACAACATGTATCTATTTAAAATGAACGAAAAAGGACCATAACACGCCCGCTTTTTCCATATCGAAAATTTCGAAAAACCGGAAAAGTGCGATAATTCATTACAAAAGACGGTTAAAGCGATGAAACTTCTTAGGTGGGTTGATCTTATGACGCAGCATTGAAAATTAGTAAAATTTTGGACAATGGGCGTGGCACCGCCCACTTTTAAAATAAGGTAATTTAAACGTTTTGCAAGCTGTAATTTGGCAGTCGTTGAAGATATTATGATGAAATTTGGCAGGAACGCTACTCCTATTACTGTATGTGTTCTGAATAAAAATTAGCGAAATCGGATGACGAACACGCCCACTTAAAAAAAAAAAAAAAACATTTTAAAAGTCAAATTTTAACAAAAAATTTATTATCTTTACAGTATATCAGCAAATTATGTCAACATTCAACTCCAGTAATGATATGGTGCAACAAAATACAAAAATAAAAGAAAATTTCAAAATGGGCGTGGCTCCACCCTTTTTCGTTTAATTTGTCTAGAATACTTTTAATTCTATAAGTCGAACAAAAATTTACCAATCCTTGTGCTTAGATTCTATGACGATACCTGTTTTCTGTGAGCATGGGCGAAATCGGTTGAAGCCACGCCCAGTTTTTATACACAGTCATCCGTCTGTCCTTCCGCTCGGCCATTAACATGATAACTTGAGCAAAAATCGATATATCTTTACTAAACTTAGTTCACGTACTTATCTGAACTTACTTTATCTTGGTATTAAAAATGGGCGAAATCCGACTATGACCACGCCCACTTTTTCGATATCGAAAATTTCGAAAAATGAAAAAAAATGCCATAATTCTATACCAAATACAAAAAAGGGATGAAACATGGTAATTGGATTGGTTTTTTGGCGCAAAATATAACTTTAGAAAAAACTTTGTAAAATGGGTGTGACAGCTACAATATTAAGTAGAAGAAAATGAAAAAGTTCTGCAGGGCGAAATCAAAAGCCCTTGGAATATTGGCAGGAATACTGTTCGTGGTATTACATATATAAATAAATTAGCGGTACCCGACAGATGATGTTCTCGGTCACCCTGATCCATATTTTGGTCGATATCTCGAAAAAGCCTTCACATATACAACTAAGGGCCACTCCCTTTTAAAACCCTCATTAACACCTTTCATTTGATACCCATATCGTACAAACACATTCCAGGGTTACCCTACGTTCATTTTCCTACATGGGGATTTTCCCTTATTTGACAAAGGATGAAGGAAAATCGTTCCAAAAATCGTCAAAACGCCCGTGGTCTACAATTTGGTCGATATTTCCCAAACGTATGTGATATGGAATTAAAAACCACATATAAGCCATATACGAAACCAACGCAGCTAAGCTCTCAGCTGAGTATGAAATGTTCAGTTACACCCGAACTTAGCCTTCCTTACTTGTTTTACTCCATTTTATATATTATTATTCGCTTTACCAATTGTTAGTCAGAAGTCGATCGAAAAATAATTTTACGAAGAAACTTGGCTAGAGATCGCCTAGCAAACATATCGGATATTTTTTTGACTTAACGCTGAGCTTAACCATTGGTTTGGTGCAAACGAATAAATTCATGATTGGATATGTGATAGATGTTACAACACCCCGGGCTAGTGATACAGCATACGATACCAAAAAGAGATTCTGAATTGTCGCCCTGATGTTGAATATTTGGCAGATACTCTCTCGGCGGCGTTTTTGTTGCTTTCTCTTGTCCTCGCACTGAGGACACTGCGCAAGTTGTGAACTCCGCCTGGCAGTGGCTGTTCCTCGTATCATTCGTATGCTGTTGTTGTTGTAAGAGTGCTTCGCCCCATCCAAAATGTGCGACCACTCACAAATTGTCATTAATATCCTCCATTGGGAGTCCAAGGAAACTTTCAGTTTCAACTGGAGTGGAGCAGATTGAGAGAGGTGTTAGAGGCGTTGGTTCCACATTGAAAGTAAAGAGATGGGTTTTGTCATATGGGGACACAGTATCTAGATCGAAGTTGAGCTAGAGTGACGCGCGTATCGCTAGGGAGAGTTCTTTCCACTTCTGCGAGTTCAGGGTATTTATTTTTAATACCTGGGTTCGCCGTACAATTACATAGAGATCTGACGTCTTTTTGTTTTGTGGATATCACTGAGGATCTGTTTGTGTTTCTCATACGGCTGTGTTCTCACTTCCTCATAATGCTTGTTGATATGACTTCTTAAGCCTCTGGGAGGTGTGGCCTCTTCAATAAGATGTCTGCTGGGATAACGTGGTTTTTGGGTATTCAACAGAAACTGATTGGTCAGCATTACCTTTCTCTCCCTAATGGGTAGTACTCTCGCCTCAATATGTAGGTGGTGTTCTGGGGCCATAAGAAGACAGCCCGAAGCGGTTCTGAGAGCAGTGTTTTGGCAGGCCTGTATTTTCTTCCAGTGAGTGACCTTTAAGTCCTGGTGGACATATCGGGGACGCGTAGCATGTAAGCGGCCGCCAATTGCTTTGTAAGTGGTAATGAGCGTCTTTTTTGTCTTTACCCCAAGTACTGCCGGCAAGAAATTGGAGGATTTTATTACAGCTCTGGATTTAAGGTACTATTTCGGTTGCCTGCTCGTCAAAATGTAGATCCTGATCAAACGTCACACCCGTCGTTGTCTCCTCCTCGCTGTCATTCAAGACAACTGCTACTTTTAGTCGGTCAACCCATATTTTTGCTGCTCGATTTCGAAACATTTCTGCTGCGCTCGTACCGATATCTGTCTTTAAGGAGTCATTCCTAGCAGGATAAGAAGCAACGCAAATTTCCAATTCTTTAATGGGCAACACTTAATTGCCGACTTAAACGTTCGTTGGGAGCGTTCAATAAGCCCATTCGATTTGGTATCATCGAACGAAGATGTCGCATGCCCAGTACACTTGTTTACGATCGGAATATTTCTGATTTGATTCACGCCCTAAGTGGGCGGAGATGTACAGTGATACAACCGCTGATAAGTGCATTCGCTACGCTTTTAGCTGTTATGTCCGCTAATGGTACCACCATAGGCCATCTCCACAATCTATCTATGCATTTGAGGCAACAGCGAAAACAGTTCGATATTGGTAATAATCCAACGATGTCAATATTTATGTGCTGAAATCTGCCACGGTATGCTGCCGCGAGCAAATTTTGGTACGTCTGCAGCCATTTGAGGCCAAATGAATCTGAATTAACTTCTGTGTGGTTTTAATCCTCGAGTGAGACAAATTATGTAACTTATGAACCGCCTTTACGCGAAGGCTATTTGGTACGCAAGGTCGCTTCCTTCCGTTGGATACGTCGCATAAAATTTTTCCTTGTAATGCGTATGTTGGGGTTTATCCTGAATAAGTAAGAGCTCATTAAAGAATCCTGATCGAAGCAAAAACGCGAGTTTACCTGGGAAATTTGCTTTCCTATCCTGCGAGTTTCGGGTGTTGGCCTCTGAGAAGGGGGTTTGCCGTGATTGATCGGCATAAGACTTTGCCACTTCATGCTATTTTGGCTCAAATGACTGAACTTTGGCGTGCCGTATCGCCTTTAGTGCTTACGGAGGTGTGTTCGCATAAATCAATATTTTATATTTTAGTATACCTAGGTTTCTGGTAATTGAATAGCAACTGTTTATTCAGCAATTCGTTTCTCGGCTTTATAGTGACTATTTCCGTCTTAAAATGGAAACTTTGTGAACTACATTATCTAAATAGACCACCTACCATTTGTAGAATCACACTAGCGCTTTCCTAGCCGGCTCGAAGGGAACTCTGAGGTTTATCCAACCGTCTGTCTTCAGTTGCGTATATTTGCGGCTAAGAGATCGGTGTGAATTTTGACGATTTTAAACATGCATTGATTTCATCTGCAGCCGTGAATTTTGGGATCACAGGTAATGTTTGCCTGAAATCTCCAGCCAATAAAATCATGGCAGCTCCAAAGACTGTTTGGCTTCAAAGTTCTATCCAGTGCTTGCAATGATTTCTTGTGTGTCATAATACACTCATCCCATACGATGAGCTTACATACTTTAAGAACTTTTGCCATTCCAGATGTTTTCGAAATCGGTATCGTTATCAGTGTTCGGACTTGAAAATTTTGATTAGTGGTAGATTTTCCAAAAAATAATGCTTGATTTGAGAAAAAAGTGGCAGATTTCGGTTATATTTTAAATATCTTGATATAATGAATAATAACCACTTATTTTCATATATATAGATAGGTGTACTAAAAACCTAAAGGAAAAGAGGTAATATGATAATCGGAGCTAAGATAGACGTTATTTTCAGTTTTATAAAACCGCTCAACTGCATTGATTTTCTTCCCGAATAATTGTGGAAAAAATAAGTTTTTTTCAGAAAACTTCTATAAAAATCTACCACCTATTTTTAAGCTTGCGTGGTAGTAGTGGTAGAAGTTATATTTCAGGAAAAAAGGTGGTACATCTACCATTTTAGTGATATAAGTCCGAACATTGCTCACAGTTGAACTGCATACAAATTAACGGAACATAAGCGTCGTTTGTATAACAAATACAAAGCAGTGGAAATGTTCAGCAACGAAATGTGACATACGTTTGTGTATGTGTCCTGAAGCATCTCTCATAAACAGTGTACAAACCTCGGTGTTTATGTTTACTCTCCTTCGAAAAAAAATTGCAACTTAGCAGCGCGACACAAATCGAAAAATTCATATATTTATTCAGAAAATGTTGTACACATGAAGTGATTTCGAGATGCTCGTCACGCAGGGAAAAATTACCACCCATCAGCACAGCCTCCTTTTGATACCCATATTGAAGTACTCATTAACAGATTCCATTTGATACCCATAATCTAAAAACACATCCTAAGGTTATTCTGATCCATCTATATCTCGACACCCTAGTCACCAAGGGGTACGAAAAATTGTCATGTACTAAAGCACTCATCAACAGCTTTCATTTGATATCCATATTGTATAAACACATTCTTGGGGTACCCGGATCCACACGATGGCCTATACCTCGAGACCCTAGTCATCCAGGAGTACGAACAGTACCCCATCTTAAAGTACTCATCAGAAGCTTCCATTTGATACCCATATTATACAAACACATCGTAGGGTTATCCGGGTCCACGTTTTGACCTATATCTCAAGACCCTAGAGATTAAAAAAAAAATTTTTTTGCAAAAAACATTCCCCTCTTTGGTCCCGATAATATGAAAAAATAACGAATAAAATTGGCCTCGTATCGGCCCCAAAACATGGACAGGAACGACCATCATTTCTTTTATATATATATATATATTTCAAATGTTTGACAATATATTCGCCGCTTTGAGTATAGCGGTGGGAAAAAAACGGTGATTAACGAGTTTGTACCGTCATGACGGCCGTTATATTTATTGCCCCGCCGCTATTTTACGTTACGGTGAACTTCACCGTCTTTTTACTTTCCACATAATTACTTTTACATTGAAACATTTTTGACAACGTACCCTACCGTTAAGTAACGGGCGCTATATAGCGGCACCGCTTTCGAGGAAACCAAGCCTTAAGACCTTATAGTTCGCATTAATTTCAAAATTTATCAATAAAAATTCGAATCTATTTCTGGGTTATCACAGTGTGCGACGAGTTTTCTTCAAAATTTAAATATTTGTGGATAAAGTTCAAAGTGTAAAATTTCGTCTGGCCAGACGACAACGCCAAGATGTGTTGAATTTATTCACCGCTAATCGGAGGGTTAAATAAACTTCCAATAACAACTGCGTTTCATTTAAGTGGCATATGTTTTTAACTGCAGACTCTGTGGTTTAAAATATGGAACATTTTCGGTCTAAAATTTAAAGTGCAAAGGTTTAAAAGACAAGCAGAATGGTTTTAGATCTCTAATTTTTTTGGTTTAACAATTAAACAATTAAGTTTTAAATCTAAAATGAAATGTTTTCATATTAGTGTTTCTTGGTTTGAAAAATAGAAATTTTCAGGATTAAAATTTAAACCGAAATGCTTCAATTCAAAACCGGTCATTTTGTTTCCTTCGAAACTTGCAAGATCTGCGAAATAAGTTTGGTCATATATGTAGACCAAAAAGTTTAAGATTTAAACCGAAATTTTCAGCCGTGCAATGTCTTCAGTGCAGTGACGGTTTGATGATTTTTCGGGAATACTTCTCCCCAAATTAAAGCGCCTTTAGTTGAACTTCACTTATCCATAAATCACATAGGTTAGGTTGAAATGGCCGGTCAATACAGACCTCACATAGACCTAATGTGTCCATAGTGTTACCAGAATTTGTTTGACGACCAAACGGAAGAACCCCAATCAGGTGCCATTACATATGTTATAGAATAACTCAGTCCTCTTGGCAAATACTAGCAGTTTTCTAGGACCCAGCTTAATTGTTGCTTCGTGATCTGGCAACTCTACCGCCCCTAATAGCTGGAACCTTGACCTGGCGAGCGCAGTACACGCACACAGAACGTGCTCAAACTTTTCTTCCTTCAGCTCATACTGCCTACACTTGCTGTTACTGACGAGGCCTAACTTATAAGCATGTGGCAGTGTCCAGTCGGTATGATCATCGTGAGCCTCAATTTTTCTCTCTTCAGAGATATGAGTCACTTTATGAGTCTAATATCGTAGGCTTTGCACATTATCTTAGAAATTTTGCAGCCCCGCGCTTTTGTCGACGCCTTTTCTGCTTGATGGATATGCAACACCTGTTTTCTTTTGATTTCCCCCAAACGGATTGGGACGTCTATAGTCGACTCAGCGAGTCTTGCAACCTCCTTTGCCAATTCATGAGCATTTGCGTTACCTTCTATCCCTTTATGACCGGGGACCCAGTAAAGATGTATGGTCCGGCCTGAGCGAAGGTTTTCCAACGCTTCTACGCATTCTAGAACACTTCTTGATGAAGTACTGTGTGAGATTATTGCCTTAATCGCAGCCTGACTACCAATATATACATTGGCGTGACTGCAGCTTAAGCACGCTTCTTTCAAAATTTCTGGCAGCCTGTAGGATCTACTTATTTTTTCAGTAAACAGCAGACCCCACCAAATCACATAAATCATCGGTAGGTAAATATTATGGAGTAGCACTGAATATTTAAATTTATTATGACCGTTATTCTAAAGCCCCTAGTTTCTCCGTATATAGGCAGGTAAAATTTTATAAAATGATTTAAGGCTCTCAAAACTTGTGCTTATAAATCAAGGCACGTGCATAACGTTGGAAAGGCTTCCTCAATATCTTACCTGCTTTACACAAAGAAAATTTGTATTTGTTTATGTGTATATAGAAAGTGTGTGTGTGTGTGTCCTAAAAAAATTCAAGCTAGGCGTCATCAAAACCATTCTCAGCATAAATATGTGTATTATCTCTGAATATTCCGCTAGTTTTCGTACAAATATTATTTTAAATTTCGCAATCTCTGAATGTCTACCTGCGCTGAAGATTGTCTGCGTTAAACTGCAAAACTGTTAATAGTTTATGAAAGGAGATTAAGTACGCCTTGCAGCCTCAAAGACATGTACTAATTGATCTAGTCAGTTTCCCTTTATTTATTTATTTTTTTTTTTTTTGCGGCGCTCGTTAAGACATATTTTTGTGCCTGAATAATCGTGGGAAATTCCGCTTATTAAGAGCTTAAATGTCTTGTATTTAGTTAGTTTTGCGTAAGTATGTGTGTACATATTTTTGGAATATTTAAGTATTAGGCTGTGCATTATTTAATGAATTCATTAACTTGCTTGATATATCTAGGAATTATATGTATGGCTTTATTAGTGAGCGACATTAGTACATTTGGAATTCTTATGTGAAATAAGAACACCTTGCAGAGTATCATTATCATTACATATGTTAGGTTGAACTAGCTGGTTAAACATCCACGTCGATGGCATTACGCTATCGACTGTCTTATACCTACAAATTTTAGTTGTGACTTTCGATCAGGATCTACTTATTGGAGAGCATGCAACCGCAATTGTACCTAAAATCAGAGCTGTATTGGTTTAAATACAAAGAAACGCTCATTACCGCTTACAAAGTAATCGGTCGGCCGATTGCATGGTACGAGTCCCCGATATGGTCGCCAAGCCTCAAGGTTACTCACTGGTAGAAAATAAAGGCCTGCCAAAACACTTCCCTCAGAACCGCTACAGGCTGTCTTCTTATGTCCCAAGAACACCACCTACCCAATGAGGCGAAGTACTGCCCATTAGGAAGAAAAATGAAATTCGGAACAAACAGTTTGTGTTGAATAACCAGAAACCTGGGCTTCCCAACGGACATCTGATTGATGAGGCCACATGGTCCACAAGAAGGGGGATCCTGCAAATTGCACCAACTATCTTGCAATCAGCCTTCCGAATACCGCATATAATTTCCTGTCAATCGGCTGATCGGACGTTGTCAGTGAGGCCTCAGACCTGGTAAATCTACCGTCGACCAGATTTTCACTATCCGCCAAATCTATGGAAAAAACCGCTAAAAAAAGACATCTCTTCGTGAATTTTAAAGCCGCCTTCGACTGTACGAAAAGGAGCTGCCTATATGCCGCTATGTCTGAATTTGGTTTCCAAGCAAAACTTATACGACTGTGAAAAATGACGCTGAGGAGCACCATCAGCTCAGTCAGAATTGGGAAGGACCTCCCGAGACGTTCGAAACTAAACTAGGTCTCGGACAGGGTGACCCCCTATCGTGTGATTTTTTTAACTTGATGCTGGATAAATTAATACTACCTGCAGAACTTAGCCGCTCTGGAACAATATTCTACAAAAGCGTGCAATTGCTGGCATATGCTGACTACATTGATATCATAGGCCTGAACACTCGCGCTTTAAGTTCTGCTGGCTCAACCTTGAAAAAGAAGCGGAAAATATGGGTTTGATGGTGAATGTGGACAAAATGAAGTACATGGAATCATAAAGCAGAGTCAGTGCCTTGACAACCACGCCACTGTTGGCGGCCATAATTTTCGAAATAGTAAGACTTTGTTTATTTGGGAACCAGAATTAACACAAACCACACATTCCGCGAAGAATCATAAATACTACCTCGGCCTAGGTAGGCAACTGAAAAGTAAAGTTCTCTCTAGGCAAGCGAAAATCACGCTCTCCAAATCACTTGTCGTACCAGTCCTGCTATATGGTGCAGAAGCATCGACCATGACAACATCAGATAAGGTGGTTATGGGAGTGTTCGGACCTCTACGCGTTGGAAGCGACGAGTACCGAAGAAGATTTAATAATCATGAGCAGCTACGCTGACTAGGCCATGTCATGCAAATGAAAGATGATGGTCCGGCTAAGAAATTAGTTTGATCGAGACACGCCTGTGGAAGCAGAGGGAGAGTGCGGCAAATTTGAACACATATCTTTAACTTGCTAATTTTCTTCTTCTAAATATAAACAGCGCCACGCCCATTTTCTTGTGATAAAGTCAACAAAGATATCAATTTCAATAATTTTATCGTTCTTAAGCAATGAATTATTACATTTTTTTTTTCAAACTATTCGATATCGAAAAATTGGGAGTAGTTATAGTTCGATTTCGCACATTTTCAGTACCAATCCATCCTGGGTTCAGATAACAATAACATACCTAATTTCGCAGTAATCCTGTTAAAGGACGGACGGGCGGGGGAGATGGCATAATCAAAATATGTTTGTCGATGCTGATGTTGTTCTTCTTGTATTAACGACAAAGACACTCCCCGAAGGTTTTGGGGAGTGTAATCGATGTTGATGGTCCTTTTCCGGATATAGAGCCGCTACGTTCCGATAACAAAGTACCATTAAGGTACTATCCCGACCATCTCGGGAACGATTAACATGACCACATTAAACCTTCTAGGCCATCCCGCTCCCCACCCCCTAGTTCCAAAAGAAACTTGGGGACGCCAGGGCCTCGCCTGCTAAATATGTGTATGATATATTCATATTTGTAAGAGGATTTCCCTCGCGTAGGTGAGGTTAACAATTGGGTTGCGGAAGCTTTGAAGCTATAAAGCTTTGTATTGCGCTTATCAACCCCTTGCACCCCTTTCGATGCTGATAATTTTAATTTAAGGAAGTATATCTCTATCTCGATTCCTTTATGCCATTACGTGCTGCCGCTATCCAATTAAACTTATAATAGATAGGTAAGATTGATTCGGCCGGTGCGTGAGGACCTCACATAGACTAAATAAGTCCACAGTGTTATCAGAAGTTTGTTTTACGACCAAACTGAAACAGTCCTTCAAAAATCAGGTCCTATGTTATAAAATAAATCCGTCCTCTTGACAAATACTGAAAGCTTTCTAGGACCTATGCCATTTGCTACTTCTAGTTCTGACAGCTCTATCCCTCCTAATAGCTGGACCTACACATGAAAGTTACAATAACTTTGTGTACAAATACACGATGTGTATAACAAAAAAATTAGTGATGTATTATCTATTTAAATAAACTTAATTCAGCTATACCTATCTGCAACTGTTTAAACCGCAGCCATCTTTGTAAAGCAACTTATCTTCCAAGAGGATTCCTAAACTAAGAAAAATGTTAAAGTAGCAAACCACAAGAAGCTTGGGCTTTTAAACTTTGCCCGAATGCGCCCCAAATGTGCATTTATGTATGTATTCTGAATATATTTGTGCAACCCAAAAAACCTAACTCTACGCTAATAGCCCAGCTGCTGATGATTATGATGATAGATAATGAAATTCATTGAACCGAGCCCCAAAGCATTTTAACGCAACTCCATAACTTGAGACAAGCCCGCAAAATCTGAGGGCGCGCTTCTTATGCACAACCCCCCGACCAAAGTGCCACGTAACGAGCAACTTACATACATACATACAACTAAGTTACAACAAAAACCAGAGGTAATCTCTACCTACATATTTATCTGCGTACAAATTTAATAAATGGCAGACACGCACTTAAAATGTGAAATCAAGATTGAAAAGAATAAAAGGCGTACAACAACAACTTTAGCACACACACTCGCAAAATGAACCGTTACACAAGAGGGAAAGTTCAAAAGGCGGGCATGATATGATATGGTGTGGCTGTGGGTCGTTCAGAAATACATCTATAGGTTGGGGGTAGGTTGAAACGGAGGCTGATAAGTTATTACTTTTTTTTCTTGAAAACTTGCGCATCCCATCCAGTGGTGGGTTTGTCGGTGGGAAAGCGTAAAATTCATAATCTCAAAATGCTAAAGCAAAGCTAACGACGAATTGACTTTTTCGCAGTCGCACAAATGTACACAATTATTATGATCTTCCAGCTCAATAGGCAGGGAGATATGGATGGCCATACCCAACAAACATCGAAGAGACCACAGAATTGTGCTTCAACCTTTGCATTATTTTAAGAAACTTATATGTGGAGATTAAGTTTCCTTTAAGCTATTCTGATTTATTTCATTATAGTGCGAATAAAAACAAAGTTTATTCCCTCTTACGGCCCAACGTTTCGTCAAATTTCCTTGGCATCATCAGGGGTGTACAAAAATAAATAAAATATTACGCCCCTGATGATGCCAAGGAAATTTGACGAAACGTTGTGCCGTAAGGTGGAATAAACCTTGTTTTTATTCGCACTATAACGTAATTGATCAGAATAGCTTAAAGGAAATTTAATCTCCACATATGACATACTGATCGGAAGAAAATTATTCAAAAACTTATAGTTTTCAAGTAGATCTTCAACGTAATTGGAAAATAATTCTTAAAGGTCAGAGAATAATTGGCGAATGAGGTTCGGCATCGACTTGAGAATTACAGATTTCTCAAAGCTTCTCTTGTATTTGGAGAATGATGTTTTATATCAACTTGAGAAATAAAAATTTGTCTAAGCTTGGAGAATTTTTGACAAAGCACATAGGATATTAAAACAAGAACTGAAAACACCACAAAGACTGGAGAATAATTGTAAAATGACGTTAGATAAAATTTTGAGGGCTAAACAATTCTCAAAGCATTGGAAATAATTGGAAAATGGTGTTGGATATCCAAATTAGGTCTGAAAATATCTCACTGGTTAAAGAACAAATGGAAAGTGATGTTGGATATAAACTCGAGAACTACAAAATTCGCAGCCTGGCTGCTTATAATTGGGGAATGATGTTTTATATCAACTTGAGAAACAAGAATGTGTGAAAGGTTGCAGAATAATTGGCAAAGCATATGGATATTAAAATAACGACTCAAAATGATGTTTGTTATCAACTTGAGAAATACAAAATTCTCAAAGCTAGGCTATTAATTGGCGAATGATGTTCGATATCAGATTTAAGCTCCCAAAAACGTTTCTCCAATATTGGAGAATAATTGTAAAAGAATTTTAAGTATTAAAAATGAACTTAAAGTTTCTGAATGGTTGTAGATTAATGAAAAACATCTTCGATGTCAAACCAATTGGAAATTAATGTTAAATATAAACTTCAAAACCAAAAACGTTTCAAAGGTTGTAAACATTTTGTTTTAGTGTTTGATGGTCACAAATGTGCAACAAAAACAATAAAGATGATAAAAATATGCGATGGTTTAATGTAATATAATAAATTTAATTTTGCCAAGCATAAAAATAGGCAAAGGGAAGGGGACGTATACATGGTAGAAGCCCAAACGAAGCAAAGGACTCAGCAGCCATTGCTAAAAAAAATCATCCCTAATATTCAAACTAACAAAAAGTGTAAAGTTCTAGATATACATATGTATGTGTAAACTCATGTCTGCGAATTGACGAAAGGCATGCAGCCAACACAAGCAACCAACCAGCCAGACAGACAGACATACATTCAGGCAGGCAAGCAGCAAAGCAGGCGGATCTGCCACTCACGAAGGCTGAAAACAGGCAAGTTATAGGCAGGCGACAAAACCGCAGGGATTATGCTTGTTGTTCATGAATGAATCGAGGGAAAAGGCAATTTAAAGGTGGAGTGAAAATTGTTAACACATACACACACGTGCATATATACTTTCATGTGTATTGGTACGTATCTCAGTGAGATACTGAAAAAATATGGCAGATAAATTGTGAATAGCGGAGGTAGCGCTCAAGTGCCGTGCTATCCTTGCGACAGGACTCTATACTTAAATGCTGCTGGTGCATACGTAGCAGGCTCAGTTAACGTTGAGATTTCATAGTGTTCAGACAAGACGCGCACGTCATAACGCCACATACGGCATAGTCCGCAAGCATTTCGCATTATTTTTGTTATAAAATTTATTTTAAAATTTCTGTTGTATTAACACAATTTTTTGCTGTGAAAATATTGAATAAACATTTGAGTTATAAGTACAAAATTTGTTTTGTGTGCAAAAGTTTGTTAAAAAAAAAACCAAATATGTCTTCAATGAAAATTCAGTGTCCACCACAAACTTACTCACGCCTTTTCCGACCCTGGGATATGGCGCAACGTAACGCAGCAGCAAACAACAGCCAGAGTTTAAGCGCTTCCAAAGCTCATGCTGCAGGAGAGCGCGCAGTTACTGCAGCCATCCCGAACAAGCACGCAGCTCCAGAGAATTTAATCATCAGAGCTGATAAAGTAAGCAGAAGCATCAATCCAAAGACGAACACCATTAAAGTGGAAATCGTGAAGGTTGAGCGTCATGATGGTATGGAAACCGAAGATGAAGATGTGGAGGTCGATGATGATGATGGTCGTGGTGATGATGATGATTGTGATTACTTGCACACAAGTCGTAACTCAGATTGCGCATCAAGTCAAAGTAATTTTAGTCAGCTCAGCGATGAAACGGAGCGTCAACAATATGAGGACCGTGAACGCAGCACTAGTGAAAATCGGTTTATAGAATCCAAATCCGCAATGCATCGCTTGGCACACGCCAACAACTATACAGCTCAACAAACACATGAAACTTCCTTATCTGCGCATCATCACTTCACATCACGTACAGCTTTTGAAACTTATCATCAGCATCATATGCATTTGTTATCAAATGTAATGTCTACACCGCCTCCAACCACAGTTCCAACTTCAACGCCTCCAACGACAGCAGTTCCTACAATGCCGGCGCATTTAACAAGCGAATTCATTTACGGTAGCGCAGGTGCTGCTGCGCTTGGGAGATCTAGTGATATTGTGCCAACGGCTCCACATCCTACCTCCTTGATGGGCATGTCTGCGACGGCAGCCAGCTTTGTTGGCATGGATGCATATACTTTTGGTTTGATGGAGCAAGAATATGCTCGCATTATGGCCGAGGAAGCTCATCTGAAGGCTGTGAATGCAAGAAAACAACGTCCAAAGAAATTTAAATGCCCTCATTGTAATGTTGCCTTCTCGAACAATGGTCAACTAAAAGGACATATACGTATACATACCGGTAAGTTTGAAAAGATTTACACATGAAAACAAATATTGGAGCGTTCATTGAGATAAGTCCTAGTTATTACCTACTCTACCCTGGTGTTCCTATATGTATAAGGTTTTGTATTGGCATGCCCAGAAACTATGGATTGGAGTTCTTACTCTTCTCCCCGTTTTCTTACCGATGATGAGAAGGTATTCACTTCTTTTTGCTTGGGGTCATGTCCATCAAATATATCATTACTCGCAAAGATTTTTTAATCCCTCGGATAAGACTTAATTTTTCTATAATCTAATCTATATCACAATAAATACTCTTGGCAAAAGATATTTCAATTTTTATAGGAGATTTAAGGTCGGTTATTTGAAGCAAAAACAAACTTTTCATTTATTCTAACGCGTTTTGGTACTATTCGTACCTTCCTCAGGGAGTTTACAAAAAGGGGCTGAAGGAAAAGGAAAATTTTGTCAAATAACTGTTTCTAAAGCTTTTCAAAAAACTTGGAATACATAAAATAATAATACAATAAAATTGAACTAAAAGGTTTTCCATTTGTCACAGGACCAATTTCCACCATTCCTTCTAGTGGTAACATCAGAAAGATTCGAAAAAGGCGATCCCGCTCTCTTTTAAATGATGTTTGAAGTTGCCTGAAACGCCTGAAACTGGGGTCTCCGTCGTTCACGGTCAATTGTTTGTAAACCTGCGAACGCATTTTCCGGAGTTATCTTCACCGATGTTATTTTGATCCTAACTTTCGTGACCTGATTTTTGTACATATATGTGACTACCTTTCTTCCAAGCAGTACGCTCTTTACTCCATAAATCTCGTCTTCACAATATCACACCAATTAGTTCGAGTTTATCACGCTTATTTTTAAAACGAAAAAGATATTCTTAGCCATCAACTACTTATATTTCGTAGTATTGCTCAAAGGTCCTTCACAATAAGTTATATAGATTTTTTATCCAATCCCAACAAGCTTTGGAGAATCATATCTCCAACTTTGGGTTTGGGAGTGAATTTGGGAGAGACAAATGGAATAAGGGATCGACAAAAATAATGACAAAAATTGAAGAAAGAGTAAAAGAGAATGGGATAGATAGTGAAGAAGGGAAGAAGCAAGGCTATTTTTTTAAATAAACCATTTTTCGGGGAGAGCACAGTCTGCCGAATACCCTGACTAATTTAAAGGCCAGATAATGTACAACACCGTGACACTTTCCGTCGTGGTCACTAACATTCACATTCACCACTATATAATACCAAAAATGTCACAAAGGCGGGTTTTCTGTCACTCACTGAGTTGAATGAATGGCTCTTATATCATACGAATTCTGGTTTACATTGGAAAATACGACTCGTTGTGCCGCTTTGCTTTTACGTAATATACTCTTAAGTGAATTTTCATAAAAAAAAAATGTAAAGTGCTACAACCTCCGAAGAGATCTAAGGCCGAGCTTCTCTTCCAATTTGCGTCGAGCTCCTCATGATTTTCCCTACAAATTCGCCGAACGGGACCTACATGTTTTATGCCGACTCCGAACGGCATCTGCAAGGCAGATGAGTTTTCACTGAGAGCTTTTCATGGCAGAAATACACTCGGAGCGCTTGTCAAACACTGCCGAGGGGCGACCGCGCGTAGACAAATTTTCTTCTAATTGAAAAACCTTATTTCTAAAATTTTGATGTTGCGTTGCCCGGGGTGTGAACCCAGGGCATACGGTGTGGTAGGCGGAGCACGCTACCATCATACCACGGTGAATTTTCATACTAATTTAAAAAACGTTCAAAATTCTAGTTTTTATTATGGTTTTTTTTTATCTCTTTGTTTCACAGGTGAACGCCCCTTCAAATGCGATGTAGAAACATGTGGTAAAACTTTTACGCGCAATGAAGAACTTACACGTCACAAACGTATACACACCGGTCTTCGGCCATATCCATGCCCTGCTTGTGGTAAAAAGTTCGGACGACGAGATCATTTGAAAAAACATATGAAAACGCATATGCCACAGGAACGTCAATTGGGACCTGCTATATTTGTGCCTATGTACCCCTATTTGTATGGATATTAATTTAAAAAAGATACCTCAAAGTGTTGTAGAATATATATGGAATATAAAATACTCAGGGAACCTGTTACAAAAACAAAATATTACAACAATAAGTACCACGTAATCAGCTACTCTCGATATTGTACCTGTTCTGGGCACAATCATTTTGTAGATAGACCAAAGCAAAAAAACAAAAAAAGGACAAATAGTATTGATATAAAAAAAGAAAACCAAACACAAACTTGTCAACGAAAACAAAGAATTTATTTTTATTTTTTTTTATCCAAACAACATATGCAGTCCTATGTCAACAACCATATAAAGATAAAGGGATTTTCTTAACGATATCCTCTCCAAATGCACTCGGGCATAGTTTACATAATCGTTTGGAGAGAAGAGAAAATAATACTTAGTGATTATCTCAAAAGGCTAAAGGGCTTGGCAAAGTTGACATAGTCATAACACCATAGTCATAACCATATTTTTACTTATACATATCAATTGGCATAGGTTATTGTTGTCTTAACCTAAAATATGTGACAATTTCATAAGAAAGAAGAAAATGCAAAAAAAATTAAGAACTAATTCCAGAAATAATAAGTCTCTTAGTTAAAACGTATCCAAAACAAACAAAAAAATATCAAAAAAAGGTAATGAATTCACCAAATGAAATATTTATAAGTTATGGATATGGCGAAAAACCCAAAACCAATTGGTTGGTATGGTATGGTTACGGATAGGGCGTTATGATATGGCACCATTGACCAACTACATTGATTTCCATAAGGCTGGTTGGATCACAGTTTTATGGGGATATGGATATGTCCTCTTTGCCAGAGCTTTTAGCTAATCTTCGAACATTCGTTAGTCAAAGACAATTCGAAATTTTACTTTGCTAAAAGTAAGCGCACTAAACTCATCATTGGTGCTATTGAAGCAAAAACAATTACGTATATATATGGAATCGATAAAAAAATATTACGATTAGTATTTTCTCAAAATTTGAGCATTTTGATTCAAAAATTATTCATCCTTAGTAGAATTCACTAATAATATTAACCACATTCCCAATCGCTATATTAACAAATCGGTAAATATAACGATACCGATTTTCTGTAACTATTTTTTTATATAGATTCGATATCATCAGCTGTTGTCGCTAAATAATAGCAGAATATTCAAATTATGTTTACGAAATTATTTTTCGAGCCACTTTTTGCCCATTAAACTAAATATAATTGTCATCTTGTTGGCGATATTCAAAATTAAGAGCACAATCGGTATCACTAGCGAAAAATCGTTAGCTAAAATCTCGACAAAACGCAACGTTAAAACTTAGTGAGTCTGAAATTCTGCAACTTTTTTAACGACATTCGCCATCGCCATATAACGAATCGATTAACATTTTTTTATCGATATTCGTTAATCGATAATCAGCTATTTTGTAGAAGAATATATAATTTTTTTTTATCTAATCAATGTAGGACTTGTGATATTTGGTTGTCGATGAAAAATCACATAGAAATTTTGTATAATGTCATTGACAGAATCAAGTATTATCCATCAATTTTCTTCAATGAATATTTTTTTTTTTTTCTAAAGTCGATATTTATGTATTTAACGACGATCGTTTAAGTTTAATAAACATACATACATTGTAAATAGATACGAATATGTTCCATTTAAAATAACTACAAAATTATCACAATATATGAAGTCCGTGCACAATATGTATAAATAATATAAGAACAGTATTTATAAGATAATAAGAGCTTAAGTAATTTTAAGTTGCAAAAGAAAACTGTATAAAGACAAATAAAACCAAATTTATATAAAACCAAATATATGTTTCCTTAAGTCGCGCCGAACCGTGAAACATCATCCAACTTTAAGGGGTTCACATTTTTTTACATTTTTTTTATTTTTTATTAATATCTCTATGAAAAGTAAGGTTTATGATCTAACGAATTTCAGTACAGGGTGGTGGAAAATGGTGCTAAATATTTCTATTGCCTAGTCTAAGATCCCAGACCTTCTAGCTCGTCTTCCAGTCTCTCTTAAACACTTACGCGGTTAAAAGTTTAAACCTAAATTTAAAACTTTTTTGGTACTATATTATGACCAAACGAAATTTACAATATACCGGTCTTCGTGATTTCAGTTTAAAGGTAAAGAAGTCTACACTTGCAGCTGTAAAAAAAATCAGGTGCACGGTGGCCTGACTTCGAACTGACAGACCACGGATTCTAGTAGCTGTCTCTACCTACTGAGCAATCACATCTGTGTAAGAAAACATATGTATAACAAAATGTTTCGCAAAATAATCTATGACTTGCACACACATTTCATCTAACAATAAAACTTGATAAGGGAAATATCGTTGATTCCAAACTATTTTTTAATAAGTTATAGCTTATTATTCTAGCCTTTTATATCTAAGTTGCCGTGGTCTTTAACCGATCTCGTCCATTTCTACTAGAAATATTTTCTGCTATAAGGAAAATATGTGTACACAATTTCATTACGATATGCAAATTTTTTTTCGAGTTATGGCTCCCGAATAATATAAAATTGCTTTGTCATAAAAGAGGCGGAGCCACACCCATTTTCAAAAATTTTGGTGTTTTCCAATTTAATGTTATAATTCAATTTCGAAAGTAAAATTCTATTGATACAAAGCTCTTTTTCGCTAAGATATAGCTTATTATTTTCGTCAACGACCCTTTTAAAAATCTTTTATATAAAAGTGGGAGTGGTCCTTAACCGATTTCGTAAATTTTTCTTCAAAGCATTCCTTATAGTAAAGGCAAGCCCTCTGCCGAATTTTGTTACGATTGGTTTAACGAGTCTCAATATCAGTCCACACGTCAAATTTCAATATTCTAGGTGTACTATTTTCTAAATAATCAGGTTTTTTGTGTTTTCCAAAATGTTATACATATAAAAAGTGGGCGTGGTTATCATCCGATTTCGCTAATTTTCAATACCAATCTATTCTGGGTCCAGATATAGCATTTTCAGGTCAAATGAAACTTTTTTCATTTCAAATAATCTTTTTTCATTTCAAATAAACCTTTTTTTCATTTAAAATGAAACTTTTTTCATTTTAAATGAAACTTTTTTCATTTCAAATGAAACTTTTTTTGATTTTTAAGGGTTTTTTCATGACCTACTAAAAAATTTTCGGAATTTAAGTTTCCTTTAAACTATTCTGGTCTATTTCGTTGAAGTGCGAATAAAAAAAATTTAATTCCACCTTACGGCCCAACGTTTCGCCAAATTTCCTTGGCATCATCAGGGGCATAATATTTTTAGATGTGGCGGTTGACAAAATTACAAATTAAAATTAAATAAAATTTACAAAAATTACACCATTAATTACATAGAAAATCGGTACCATCGATTTGTGGTACACTTTGTCATATTAAACACTATGAACACTATAAAATTTTCATTTGATTATATAATTTTCATGTATACCAACATTTTTAGCGGACGCTTTTGGGTCGGACGTATGAAATTTTTTTAGTAGGTCATGAAAAACCCTTAAAAATCAAAGTCAAAAAAGTAAAAAAAAACAAAATGAAATTTCGCAGGCTCGAAAATTATTTGTTTCGGTTTGCGTAGTGAAACGATTTTTCCTGACCCCAAATCCTATCGAAAAATCGATGGCGCGATATCGGTTAATAAATCGACCCATTCTAATATATATATTCTAAGTATTACATTTAAATACAATATACCATGAAAAATAATGGAATAAAAACAAATATATATGTTTTCAAAGGCCCAAACGAGTGAAGTGCAATGTAACTACGCCATAGAGTAGAAATGCTTTTCAATATAGTTAAAAAAGATCTCTCTACAGTCCACATGCTCTACTATATATATAGTTGGTAAAAGTAATGTTTCTCTCAATACCTTGTTATCGTTCTATGTTGTTTGCTAAGACGTTGGTCAAAGAGAAAAGCATAATACAGAGGATTCAACCGATGTGTTAGTTGGTGTCAGACAGTGAATAGGAAATACGCTCACATCATGCTCTTTAGTTCCTTATATTTGTTCTCTATATTGCTTTATTCCTACGTTATTAACGAAGTATATGTAGAAGAATGTGCTTTATATATAAAAGGAGTAGACACAAGTAAAAAATATAGGTGCTTATTTCAAGTGGGTGGTTCAACTGTAGTATATAAGTTGCCTAGCGTACTGCTACCCTGCTACTATATCTATTAAAAATTGAAACGATCAAATACTGATGATTTTGATATATGGAAGTCTATATCTATCACGATTCCTTTATACCTGAACAACCAACCGTTATCCAATAAAAGTTAATATACTCTGTGTGCAAAGCAGGCTGAGTATAAAAAGTTTGTAAAATTGCTTGCGATGAACGGTTTAAAATTTCAAAGGGTGAGAGGGTGAGAAAAACGGAGTAGGAAATGGAGAAAGTATGCGGAGAAGATAGGAAGGAGAGGAATCTATGAAGTGGAAGTAGGTGAAGAAAAATAGAGGGAGGTTGAGGGAGAGAAATTAATTGGGAGTATGTCTTATAAGTAAAGATGTAAAATTTGTTACTTGGTTAGTTTCATATAGTTCCGTAGTGGTTTATGAAAACAAAGAGATTCCACAATAAGAAAATTAACGTGAGTGAGGTAAAGGGAGTGGGAGCGGAACTGTGAGTGGGAATGGGACTAGGAGTTGAAGTGGGAGTGAAAATGGGAGTGTTAGTGGTAGTAGCAGTGGATTTAGGAGTAGGAATGGGATTGGAAGTAGACGTGGGAGTGGGAAAGGGTGTGGGAGTGAAAGTAGGAGCAACAGTTAGAGATGGAATGGGTTCGGAAATGGGAGGAAGATAAATGCAATATGAGATGAACAATAATAAAAGGAAAAATGGTAAATAAAGTAAAAGGGAATGCGGATTAGAGACTTAAGAGGGGAAGCGAGGCTCACTTTTGAAATGTAGGCCAATAAATTTTATGGGCAGAACAAAGTCTGAGGGTATTATATTACTGTATAAAATTTTACATAAGGTTCAAAGAAAAAAATGTTTTTCTTCGATCGCTCGGATCTTAAAATGCTCGTAACTTCTGAAAGCCAAGGCAGATCAAGGCGCACCAGATTCATTAACATATAACACTGCCTATATCCATAATATGCTAGTAAATCTTGCGGACATATTTTTGTAGTTACAAAAACTCTAAACTGTTTGTGCTGACTATTGTTCCTATCACTAGAATAGTGGAAAACTGCAACACAGAATCAGCACACTTGTATATGAGCAAAAGTAGCAGAAAAGGTATCCAATCGACACTATGCCATGAAATTTCAAGTTCCGGCGACTATGCATAGTTTATCAACACTTGCCGTTCTACTTTGATGAGAATTTAGTCCGAGCTCCTACAATGAATATAAACACGTTATTAGTTCATGTTGTATTTGAATAAGTATGGAAGGCTAAGCTCGGGTGTAACCGAACATTGCATACTCAGCTGAGAGCTTTGGATACAAAATTGTCTTTTTCATAGATACATACAAATGGTAATACTAAAGTGGAGCAACTTGCCTTTGCTATCTTTCTTCAGCTATCAATTCGTTTTATTTGAATATTTTTTTTAAATATTTAAAGAGTATTTTAAAAGGGAGTTCTATAGGTGGACGCATTTTCCAGATATCGCCATAAAGGTGGACCAGGGGTGACTCTATAATGTGTTTGTACGATATGGGGGTCAAATTAAAGGTATTAATGATGGTTTTAAAAGGGAGTGGCCCTTAGTTGTATATGTGAATGCGTTTTCGATATATCGACCAAAATGTGGACCAGAGTGACCCAGAACATCATCTGTCGGGTACCGCTAATTTATTTATATATGTAATACCATATATATATATATGTCGAATTTCGCCCATTTTTAATACCAAGATAAAGTGAGTTCAGATAAGTACGTGAACTAAGTTTAGTAAAGATATATCGATTTTTGCTCAAGTTGTCGTATTAACGGCCGAGCGGAAGGACAGACGGTCGACTGTGTATAAAAACTGGGCATGTCTTCAACCGATTTCGCCCATTTTCACAGAAAGCAGTTATCGTCACAGAAGCTATGCCCATACCAAATTTCACAAGGATTGGTAAATTTCTGTTCGACTCCTGGCATTATCATATCATATCATTACTGGAGTTGAATGTTGACATAATCTACTTATATACTGTAAAAATATTAGATTTTTTTTTTTAATTTGACTTTTACATTTTTCTTTTTTAAGTGGGCGTGTTCGTCATCCGATTTTGCTAATTTTTGTTTAGAACACATATAGTAATAGTAGTAACGTTCCTGCCAAATTTCATCATGATATCTTCAACGACAGCCAAAATTATAGCATGCAAACCTTTTACATTACCTTCTTTTGAAAGTAGGCCGTGCCACGCCCATTGTCCAAAATTTCACTAATTTTCTATTCTGCGTCATAAGGTCAACCCACCTACCAAGTTTCATCGCTTTATCCTTCTTTGGTAATGAATTATCGCACTTTTTCGGTTTTTCCAAATTTTCGATATCGAAAAGTGACCGTGGTTATAGTCCGATTTCGTTCATTTTAAATAGCGATCTGAAATGAGTGCCGAGGAACTTACATACCAAATTTCATTAAGATACCTCAAAATTTACTCAAGTTATCGTGTTTACGGATGGACGGACGGACGGACATGGCTAATTGAATTTCTTTTTTCGCCCAGATCATTTTGATATATAGAAGTCTATATCTATCTCGATTAGTTTATGCCGTTACGGGGTACCGTTATGCGAACAAAATTAATATACTCTGTGAGCTCTGCTCAGCTGAGTATAAAAAAATAGTCTGACGAATAAACCGATGAATAAATGAGCAATGATAATATACATTTTTTTTTTCGGTTGACTTAAGTAGAATAAAAAGAATCGCTAAGCGCTACTGCCGATATAATCGATAGTGACTACCGAAAGAATCGGATTTTTTGTCTAGAATGTTCAACGTGATCATATTAAATCGTTTCGGGATGGTCGATTTTGTACCTTAATGGTGCTTGTAACCGGAACGTACTAGATCTATGTTCGGAAAGGACCCTCCCCGAAGGTTTTGGGGAGTGTTATCATAAACATCGCGGAGAGTCTTTATCTCAACCACAACAACAACAACGTTGGCTTGTAAGGTATAGGTGTACATGCACCCCAATGTTCTTGGTGTGTTCTTATCGCAAATGATGGTGTTTTATATAAAAATAAAAGCTATCTTTCACAAATTTAAAATTAAAAAATTTGGAAAAATTTTCTGAAAGGGCTAAGATTTTTTTCTTTTTGTCATTATAGTCCGGTTCTTTATGAAAGAACTTTCAAATTCAATCACGCTTTGTGGTTGTTAATTTCAAAAAATCTTAAAAAAGGGAAAACAATTTTCTTCGCAAATGACAAAATACAAGAAAAATATGAAATCTGTGATTACGGTGCTTGAACTGACTTTCGTGGAATCAGCCAATACATATTTGTTGGGATTTACTTTATGCGTATCTATCGATGTGTATTTATGTATATTTGTTTAAATTTTGCAAAGTAACGATCAACAATGGCCGACAGCAACTAAGGGTTGCCGACAAAGGGTTAAATGGCTATGGTTTGCAAGTATTTATTGGAAACGGCGCAAGATCAAAAGAAGTGCTGTTTATTATATTTGGGGGTAGAAGGCAAAAAAGAATAATTGCGAATCATCTTTGCCAAAATATGACATGCATTCTATAGAGAAACATAGATAGTAGTTATATCCAATCAATTGCATATGCAATAAGAGAACTCGAAAGGTGCGAAAGAGTTTTGCAATAGAATTAAATGTGAAACATCGCACTTGATAGTCTTCCAAAAACAATGGCAGCATATTTTGCAGCCCCACCTACATATGTATTTGTATGTACGTATATGTATGTATGTATACGCATACGCAGTTTTGCAAAATTTTCCCACACTTAAACTTTATAAGTATACAGCTGCGTGCATAACAATAAGGACACACTATCTCGGCTATCTTAGCTTCCTTCTTCCCTCATTCTCTAAGAATTGTGGGTATGGGTTTGTTTTAGGGTAGAATCACCCATCATATCAACCCATCAGATGTGATCTAAGTAATAAGGCATCAAACCCATCAACTCTTAAATTGAACATACCTTTTTCTTTTGCGTTACCCAACACTGCCACTGCATGTCAAAACAGCTGAGAGTGAGAGAATGGAGGTGTGACGCGAAAAAGTTCCCCGACCTTCCGTGTGACTAAGCTCGGTTAACGCAAGCATGCACACCCGCTCCGAGCTCCATTGTGTCAGTTGAAGACTGATGCCGCATTAGTTATATATATAACAAAAAATGGAATTTCTTTTAAGTCTCGTTCCCATTCGTTCATCTTGGAATTTATGCTTGGTGATCAATGCCCTGAGTGCTGTAGCATATTAAATTAGAGGTCTTGGTTTTTCAATTAGCACAAAAGAATTTAGTTTTTGTAATCAAGGCATTGGCGTGCTTCGGTTTTATCATTAAGTCTATGTGAGGTCTTCACGGACCGGCCGGATCACATCTATATTTATTGAATATTTTGACAGGACACACAAGGCAATGACTGTCTCGAAAGCCTGTCAAAACCCACCCAAAACACTTAAAAGCAGCCACATTGAACATCCTGTCAGGCATTTGACGGATAAGATATCACATTTGTTTTATCCACAATGTTTGTTGTCGACGCTGTATCGAAATAAAAGAAAATTATTTAAAATGTGTGTTTTTTGCCTTCTACTTTTTGCTATGTAGTTGTAATATAAAACTACGTATTTGTATAAAATACATATATTTAAGTCCAAGGCCACGAGTGCAAAGGAACAGTTTTGAAGACTGGTTTCAAAAATGGAACAAAATTCGCTTACAGCTAAAGGAACTTTCGCAGATGATCAGGCGGCAAAATATTTCGAGTGCATTCTCGTTTCCAATGCTCAGTTGAGACGATCCCTGAGCGCAAAATATGAGATTTTTTTGCCACTTCAAAAATGCATGGAATAGACTTGGCTCTTGTGCATTGCTGCAGCAATTCATCTGTACCGGATAGCAAGTCCATGAACGCTTCTTTGGATAGTGCGAAGTTTTTATGGTAATAGTCTAGTTGAGGGGTCGACTGCTAATACGCTACCAAAAATATCGAGAGAGGTGTCAAACGACGCGTCTTGACATCAGTATTAATAATCCGAAGGCGGAAAATAAAAATTTTAACGCGTTCAAAAGACGAAAAACCGAAAAAAGACCCGCGGGTACCTCCGAAATCGGGGGTCGGATCCATAGTATTTTTGCGCAGAACACCTTTCTGCGTTGGCGGCCTTCGGCCGCGCTTATAAAAAATAACCCTGGGCTACGCCATGCCAAGTCCGGGTGTGTGGTATAACCGTGGCTACCGCCACGGTGATGCACAATTTTTTTTGGTGGTACAACACAACAACAACCACATGGAAATCGCCAACTTCAACTGCAAATATCTCCGGACAGACACCTTTGACACCTCTCTCGATATTTTTGGTAGCGTATTAGCAGTCGACCCCTCAACTAGACTATTACCGTTTTTATTAATTCTATAAACAAAATTTATTACTGTAACACATTTAACAACATGTTTAGAAAGCTACAATTACGTGGTGAAATTCATTTCAACCGTTTTCTAATTTTGGCTAGTTTCAGTAAACTTTCCTCTTCAATTGACGAATCATCAAGCCACAATGCCATCGTGGTCATACTTTTATTTACTTTTTGCCCTTAATAAATAATTTTGCATTTGTTTATTTATTTTTATTTAATTTGACAACTAGTGGGAATGTGCTATTCTGACCATTTGAATTTATCGAGCTATCGAATGAGCGTCATAATACCGAATGAAAATTCGTTGCATCAGCTCTTTCGATCACAGTCGAGGATTGAATTTGTCTCATAATAGGGGCCCTCTTTTCATACGATATTCGTTAAACTTTGATCAGCTTATTCTTCCATTTAAACTAATAATGCTGGTAACCACGTTAGCCCTGTTTAAACTGAGTTAGTGAATAGCACGATCGTTATCATGATTAAAAAATCGTTAGTTAAATTATCGACACATCGTATCGTCAAAAGAATGACTCTCGGGAAAAGGTGCTTTTAAACGGTTTTATTTAGCTTAACTCTGTGTAGCCAGCGTTACGAATTTTGTAATTGAAATTTAAGTAACTTCCCGATAAGCTACAAGCTTGAAACTTGGAATATAGTTCAGAACCCGGTGACAATGCAATAATAAGAAAGAAATAATAATAATAATACCCAACGGATTAAAGCATTCCAAAGCCCGCCCAACCGACGCGAGGGGCGCATCCGCATGACGCGCGGATTTGTTTTTGCCAAGTTGTTGATAGGCGGAGGTTTGTTAAGCGTTGAGATCTAAACCTGCTCAGCTACAAAATAAAAATCAGTATTATAAATAACAGTTAGAAATTATGCATATACTACCTTTTTAAGTGAACTTTTTAGTACGTAAATTTTTTTATTTTTTTTATTATTTTTTGTTACGAGTTAAGAATGGGTAGGACAGTTGTCTTTATGGTAAAAAGTGAATCCGTTATATCAAATGAACTAGAATGAGTGTTGAAATCGTGACACAAACACCGAAAAGGTTGATTTAATTCGAAATTAGTTCTACACTGCCTCAAAAGAAAAGGCTTGTAATGTCTTGACACTCGTGATCGGACGTTAAAGGTTACTTCGTTTAAGAGAATTCTCTACTCTCGCTACGACTTGCAAGAGTTGGAAGATTGACAAGATTGATAAGCTAGGTAGCGCAAAGATCAAGATATTCAAAAAAATCGTATTTTTGGTCCGATTTGGCTCATATTTAGAACACAAATTACGTACAGGAATATAAATAGCTTTGGGAAACAATTCCCGCTAGGTGGCGCAAGGATCGGGATATTCAAAAACATTGTATTTGTGGTCCGATTTGGCTCATACTTGGAATATTACATACAGTCCGGTAGAAGTGACATCAAAATACTTTGGAGTTCGAGGAGGGACAAGCATACGTGGCGCTGAGTCGAGTAAAGTCCTTGAAAGGATATTGTATTGAGGAGTTAGATTGTAACAAAATGTCAGGAAAGAGTCCTTGTAATAATGAGACACTGAACTAAATAGAATGAGAAATAATAGGCAATTAAATAAAATCTAAAAACCTGAAAATAAATAATTTAAAAAAAAATTTGAGTGAAACGGTTTTATTGAAAAGAATACCTACATTAAGTAATAATAATACTAAAAGCTAGAAAATAATTAGGTAGGTCCTATGTACTAGTCATCACACTACTTATCAATCTAGGGCGTTGATCAGACAAATAAACAAAAGCGTTGGGGCGTGAAATTTCTAAGAACGTGATTAAGGGTCAGTTCGTCTTACTTATACATATATGAAAATATCATTTGTAAGGATATGAGCGGTTAACTATCACTAGAAATTTGACGCCACCCATGCTTTTACTAATTTGTCTGATCAACGGCCTAGATTGATGAGAAGTGTGATGACTAGTTCCTAGGGCCTACCTAAATATTTTCTAGCTTTTAGTATTATCATATATATTATTTCTAATTGTTGTTTTTATGTGCGGGTCCCTTTTTCGCTCTTGTTTGGAATCCAAATCTATAAATAAAGTTTTGGTTGTAAAGATGGAGATTCGGGCTATTAGCGAGCTTTGGGCAATTTTGGTCGTAGTGCTTTTGTTTAGCTATATTTTATTAAAATAATTTGTTAAAAATAAACGATGACAAAGAAATCCATTTGTACTATGGCACTATTGTGAATATTTGCACTGCATTACCGGCAGTTGCTGCCCTAGCGTATGGCAGCGCCAGCTATAAGTTTTAATTGATTGATAGAATAGCTGATTTCTGTTGATATTTGATAAGAGACTTTTAGATTGGTTGCGCAAGATGCGCAAGGATACGGCTAGTTATTACTTAATGTAGGTATTATTTTCAATAAAACTGTTTAGCTTTTTTTAATTATTTTATTTAAGCATACGTTTAAAAGAGTATACAGTCCAACTTTCGAGCTCTATTTCAAAATAGATATTTAAGTGCCACCATTTCTAAGACGCTGACTGTATAAAACCCCAATTATACATAAGTATAGAAGTGATCGTTCATTGAATTGGTTAGTGATATTTCTGTGTCATTCATGCAATTGCCCCCAGTTCACCAAACAACAAAAAAAAAAAAACAATTAATTGTGATGCCTTTCTACGATTGACTTCATCACAACTATTTATTTGTGCACCTTGCATTAAACACAATTGCCAATATACTTGCACAGATAGTAGACACACTGTCTGGGCCAGAAAAAAGGTACCAACATCGATATGATTTGGTAAAACAATAAGCTAAAGAAAACAATCAATGGTTGTTAAAAGTGAAACTGACACTGCAAACTGGACTAACTGCTGTGCGATGCACACACTCTCCGCTTTCAACTGTCCTTTTTATTGTTGCCTCTTTTTTTTTTTTTTTGTTATAAAAAATTTTAAGAAAAGAACATTCCTCGGTTTATAGGGGCGTGCATGGAACACCTACCTGTTCGATCAGTAGTTGACCATTTTCATGTACACTACACGTGGGAAGATTTTCCTCAGACAGTATGTCGTCGTAACAACCATTTCGTTAGCTATGTAAGTGTAAGAGTTTATAATCTACAACGTCGTTAAGATCAATTAATTTTAATTGTTCAAGTAGTTTTTCACACCAAACCATGGCGAAAATGAAAGGCTCATATCAATCTTATATAACTCTTCGGCAATGCACAAAGAAAATTCAAAAAGGGGGAAGTGAACGTTGCGATACTTGTCATTGTTTGTCGCATCGATCGCAAAGATCGCAACGAAGATCACTTTTGACATGATAGCTGAGTTTTCTTTTCAGCGTTTAGAGTTTTTTGTTAAGAATTATTGGCTTAAATTTGTCAAGTTTAATAAAAGATTGTAAATCGTAATAAAATCAACAGCTCACCTGTCAATAGGATTCATGATTGAATATACGATATAAATCATATGATTCTGCTATTACACCAATTTCGATTAAAGCACTTGTGTAGTTATGTGCAGCGAGCTGATAGACTCTACACATGGCTCACACAGCTGCCCTCCAAGTACAATTTTCAACCTTGGGAGCATATTTCTAACTCACTCCGTAGCGCTGCTGAGGAAACGTTTGGGTTATAGCGAGCTCGGAAAAGAAATTGTTAAATTGGGGCATCTAGCGATGTCTTAAAAAAGGATAAACGATGCTTACACTTGCACGTTGTGTGCGAGCGAAAAGAGCAGCTTAAGTTAAGTGAGGTTTAGAAGGCATGCATGAAAGCCTAGAAATTAAACGATGAATCACTCTTGTCAATATGTGCAACTTTGGACTGAGTAGGCAATTGAAAAGAAGTCTTTCCTCAACGAAGAAAAATCACGCTCTATAATTTCCTATTAATATATGCCCCAAAATATGGTTTGGAATGGTGGGCGGTATCGAGAGACCATGGGATGGCCCTTGAAGTGTTTGAGTGAAAAGTTATCCGGAGGACTTATGGTTCTGGTCGTGATGCCGCCCGCAAGTATCTAAGGAGGTATAATAATAAGCTGTATGATGTAAACATTTTGCAACGAATAGACACCCTGTTATAGTATTTCTTAAGTATTTATATACATTAGGGTGGGTCGATTTGTATGGACAAAAGTTAACCTATATCACACCATCGGTTTTTCGATAGGATATGGGCTCAGGAAAAAAATTTCCACTACGCACACCCAAAAAAATTATTTGGAGCCTGCGAAATTTCATTTTTTTTTTTCCTTTTTTTCGACTTTGATTTTTAAGGTTTTTTTCATGACCTGCTAAAAAATGTTCATATGTATACCCTGTCCGACCCAAAAATTTCCGCTAAAAACGTTGCCGATAACAGTTTTTTCAAAAAAAAAAAATTTTCCAAAAAAAAATTTTCAAAAAACTGTTATCAACAACGTTTTTAGCGGACATTTTTGGGTCGGACAGGGTATACGTGAAAATTTTACAATCAAATGAAAATGTTTTTAGTAGGTCATGAAAAAAACCATGATACAAAAAAAGAAGGTAGTTCCACTCAAAATTTTTTGACGTAATTGGGGATTTTTGAAGTTTCATAATGTTTATTGTTTTGCCAGAAACGTTGCCATACCGTTACTGTTTAAGGCGAAATTGTGGGTTTTCGAGATGGAAATTTCCTTTAGGATGAAAGCGCAATGGTCATCTGAGACAATAATAATATGTTTTAACACGATTTATGTGCATATATATCGATTGAGAATACAGTAAACATGCAATTTTATTGAAAAATAGTGGATGATTACTCATACATTGGTTAATGATTCATATATTTATTGCAGCTTGACCCCTAGATAGAAAAAAAAATACACGAAAAATCCTGTTGTTCTAGGATGGCCCTATTATCATCCCCCTACAGTGGATATTTCTCGAGACATGTTGAGAAAAAGTGTACCTCCAAAGTCTGCACATCTATGTCAATGCTGAAAGGGCACAGAATTGTATAGGTGGGGCTGCCCCAAGGTGACCCCTGGTACAACGGGCAAAAACACTCTCATAACTAGTGGCTAACCTGCGGAGCTACAGGGTAATGTTCTCCCTAAAAAATGGTTTAACAATTCCCTCCTAAAGCGCAACGCTTGAATTATACAATAAATAAAAAAATTAAAAATGAGGACTTGTCGGTTTATAAGGAGCTTGTTTGAGCAAGCAATTGACAAACTTGTATGTTTTGTCAAAATGTTCGGAGCAAACGTACGGACACTTAAGAAGGCTATACTCCCTTGCTTTGCATACTTCGATCAATTTTCAGGAGCTCGAAAAACTTATTAAAAACCTGCTTTTCTGGGCTGATATTTCGTATTAAAATATTTCCAAGGCATGGGGCTCATTTTTTCGTTTTTCTTTTTTATTTAAAATAACTATGAAATTAATTTAGTCGTATTCGTTAATATGAAATCCATCAAAATTAGAAAAATTCGTAACATTTTTCCATCTGGTAGCTTGTCATTGTCCCCGCAAAAGTCAAGTGGCTAACGTCACACTAAATGGAACTACCTCCATTTTTTGCATCATGAAAAAAACCTTAAAAATCAAAGGCGAAAAAAAGTCAAAAAAATTAAATTTCGCAGGCTCGAAAATTATTGTTTGGGTATGTGTAGTGGAACTTTTTTTCCTCAGCCCAAATCTTATGGAAAAATCGATGGCGTGATATCGGTTAATAAATCGACCCAGTCTAATATACATATCAATAATTATACTATGTTCAAACAGAAAAATAAATTGAGGCTATTTCGATTTAACTTGAGTGGTGTTCATACAACTCTATTTAGCTTACACAATAGTAATTTGATAGCTGGTTGGCTCATCTCTACAGTAAGAACATATCTTTGTTGAGACTGTCAAAATGTGCGTGTTGGTATTAGGTGCATGGAATGAAATGAAAACATAAAACTTTGAAATGTATGTGTGTTGTAAGAAAATGTGTTCAGTGTTTTGGCTTCATTTTGATTTTGCCATCTTCTTTTGACAGTCCCTACTCCAGTGAAATGAAAGACATAAAATCAGCTGATGAGATGAGCCAACCATATAGTTCAGCCATGCGAAACTGACTTTTAATATACTCAATAAACACACTTTACAATGTTGCATTTGCAGTTTGAAGCAATTTATTACGCAATTTTTTTAAATTGGCAATTTATTATTACAATTTATTATATGACAAATTGCGTAATAAATTGCCCAAATAGTATAAATTGCCAATTTGGTGTGTGTTTGAACCTAGTATTACTAATAATAATTTCGCATTAGAATAAATGAAGATATTTCAGCCCATTAAGTAACTCTATCGATAACAGTATTTGAAAGCGTAAGAAAGAGGAGTCCTCCACTGAGTTGGCAAGGACACGTGAAGGAAGACAGAAATAGCTGGCACGGCTTGCTACGTAACGGCCAAAATCGCGTAGGGAGTTATGCGTCAATTAATGATAATGTGAACTCCCTCGGTGAGTGTAGGGTGGAAGCGCTTTTGTTCAATCATATGCTTTACGTTTAAGAGCCGCTTAAGAAGACCAAAAAAATCCATATAAAATAACACTCAAAAAATGCTTAGGAAAATTTTCATCAGTAAAATTTTCTTTTGCAGTATGGGAGTGTTCGAGTGAAAAGTTCGTCGATTTCTTCGAGATTTACGGACCTCCACGCGTTGGCAATGTCGACTACCGAAGAAGATTTACAATTTAGATTTGCAACGGAGTCCAGCTCATTAAAACGCAGCGGATACGCCGGCTAGGCTATATTATGCGAATAGAAGATGACGCTCCGGCTAAGAAAATTTTTTTATCGGAACCCGCCTATGGAAGCAGAGAAAGACGACGGCCCCCACTGCGCTGAAAGGAACAGGTGGAAACGATTTAAACTCCATTGGTGTGACCAACTGGCGCCAGTTGGCAGAGCGAAGAAGCGACTGGCGCGCCTTGTTGGACGGCCATAATCGTTTAAACGGTTAAGCGCCAATTAAGTAAGTAAGTACGCAGCTCTTAAGAAATGTCTACTTCTATGTATTATGCGTGAATCACCATACGTGATCAAACGTCAAATATTCTTGGCTACTCCCGTTTGCATGCATAAGCGATAAGCCGAAATATTTCTTAAGCATTTACTTTAGAATTGCGCAAGGCCCTTAAGTCTTAAGCAAACTACTTGCTTTCCCATATGAACTTAAGTAAAAAGGACTAAAGCTTCATTTTGCCAACCCTGTCCCCAACCATGACTTTCAAAAAACCAGTCCTTGGCATCGGTAAAGAAAGTGATGAATTAACTTCTCTTCCTGGTATCTACTGCTTGCTGGTTTGCGCCATAGTCGAAGCATGGGTGCATAGTACAGTGACCTGCGTTGATGCTACTCTAACTGCAAGTTTTTTTAGTTTGAGGAGGAAACCTGATCTTAAAGACCTTGTTACCTCGTTTTCATCTAGGTTGATGCCCAGAATTGTCCTGCTATTACAGTGTAAACCTAGATTTTCCTCAGGAGATAATCCAGTCGTAGTCGCTGTTGTTCCCAAGGTACTTATAAACGCCGGCGAAGCCTTTTAACTCCGCATAATACCCGATTTCATCAAGTTTGAATCGAATGGCTTTAATACTGCCTGGCAGATCGTAACGTTGGTTTCTAAAACTGCACTATCCTCGAACAGTCTAGATACGAGGGTCCGTCTTGAAGACAATGCAATACACAGGAAGTCAATGTAACAGTCAGGAAGCTGCTACGACCGACCCACAGCTGCTTGGAGTACAGTCCAGCCCTAGTTCCTTTTCAGCTGACTTCCATATGTTGGATTATCTTGCCTAAAGGCCCATTTTATAATCAAACCCTACATAAACAAAAGTTGTCGGGAAGATTTATGGTTTAGATTTATGATTACGCCGCCAAGTATTTACGGCGGTATAATTATGACCTGCACGCATATATAAACATTGTGCAATGAATAAAAACCCAAAGGCCTTACTGACTAGGTCATGATACGCGAACGGACGAACACGGTTCGGCTCATGCTCATAAAGTATTCTTATTGAACATCATATTTGGAAGCAGAGGAATGGAATAGTTGGGCGAGACAGTTGAAGGAAGACGTGATCTCCTTTAGTGCTCCCATTCGCAGTCAGCTATCGCGAGGGACAGCTGGCGTAACTTGATACGTAATGGGCAAAATCGCCTATGTGGTTAAACTTCAATTAACTATGAAGTCTAAGTTGAACTAACAGGTCAATTAAGACCCCATAAGGACTTATTTTTCTCTGTAAATAACGTTCTACCATGCATTTTTCCGTTTCCCCCGATTTTAAACTGAATGGTAAGAAATACTCATCACCAACCAGCGGCTTAGGGGCTCAGAATATACCCCCGGTAGGTACGTCTGTCGTAAGAGGCGACTAAAATACCAAATTCACTCAAAGGGGTTGTGTAGCGCAAACCTTTCAAGGGGTTGCCAGCGCCGAGGCTCTGGTGACCCGAACTTCTGATGGATCCAGGGGATGGGAGGGCGGTATGGCCTAGAAGGTTTCATGCGGTCATACCAAATCGTTCCCGGGATGGTCGGACTAGTACCTTTATGGTGCTTGTTACCGGAACGTACCGGATATGCACCCGGCAAAGGACCATCAACATCGATAACACTCCCCAAGGCCTTCGGGGAGTGTCCTTATCGCTACAACAACAACAAACGCTCATCACCTTATCATAAATCCTAGTAGTCTTCTGACGATTCTCAATAGTCTCAGTAGTCTGATAAATTCAGTTATGAATATTTCGGTAAAATCAAAATCAAGTCCAGCATTTGACATTCTGAATAAATTGAGTGCATACATATGTATGTACATATATACAATATGTATGGATATTTACAGTATTTTTTATCACAAGCCAGTCATAGACGAGTTGCTACCTGCGCGATAGGCATTAAGGAGCTCATCCACACATGTTATTATCTTACGGAATCAATACTTCTAATGAGGTGATTATCCGCCTAAGAGGCGTAGGTGCACTTTCACATACATATGTATATGTATATGCATCCTTAGATAAATCTATATATTTGCATTGATATGTATGTATTTTTGTATGTATATCTCTACGTCTGAGTTTGCATAGGAAAACATGAGTCCTAGTCTATCTATATGTATGTCTACACAGCAAATGAAAATCACACTTGCGCACTAAACGCTCCTGACATACAGACGACCTTAACGGCGTCAGTTGGGTTTTTTCCAGTCTGTTCGCTCTTACGAGAGTAGAATCCACCATATTGTTTATTTAGCCAACTCATTACGCAGCAAATATCGTACGTGCCAAATTGGTAAACAAAAGAGTCCTTAAATACTATCTATGAAGGAAGGATATTATTTGTCCTTTCAAATTTATGCATATGTACTATATACATTTTTAAATATGTATGTGTGTGTATTTGTTCAACATGATTACGAAAGCGAAAGTGCAGCGACACATTTCACTCTTTACCTAAATATGTAAACATCGAGCAGAAAATGAGAGCCTTTTCTAAGGCTTATAGTATAAAGCCTTAAAACTGCAAGGGACATCGGATGTGTAAACTATTTCCTTAGATTATTTCTTAGATATACATCACGCATCAACTCCATCTGAAAGATAATGTTAGGAATAAGGTTGATAGCTCATTTAATATTAGACTTACATTCATTATAATATAATGCATACCTCACGTAAGAATGACTTATTTTAGGCTAATTCCTTAAGGTGCTGATTCCAAACCGTAAGGATTCATATCCGGCAGAGGACAACCCACATCCGTAACACTTTAATTTACCTACGGATACCGCATTTTCATACTCAACTGTGCAAAGCTGAGCACAGTATATAATATGTATTCACTTAACGGTACTTTATAACGGCATAAACAAATGGAGAAAAGTATATATTCCATGTATCGAAATTCCGTCCGCCCATCTGTCTGTGAGCACGAAAACTTGAGGTGATTTTGAGATATCGTATTCAAATTTGAAAATAGGAACCATTGGGTATTACTTTTCCACAGTCATCACTTGGCAGTTTCTCAATTGTTCAGCCGCAGTTTCTCTATTGTAACTGGTAGGCCTACCTTTATGTTAAGGAAAGCACTTGTTAATTTATCTCGAAAAGCACCCTCGCTTTAAAAGCGTATTCTTCTTCTCGCTTCGAGATGGGCTATCTGGTAGTAAATGTGAAGGAAAGCTTCTGTACCCGCAATTCGTATGGGTCTACCTCGTTTCTCTTAGCTACTTTTTCCTTTTGTCATTTGAGCTACCCGGCTCAAATTTTTATTAGAGGTAGTCTTTGCTTTCATCTTCTTCTTCGCAATACTTTTCGTTTCGTCTTCGTTTACGTCTTCACCTTTGTCGTTATATTTATACATATATGGCTTCTTTCTTTTGGTCCTTGTCTTCATATATATCTTCATATTTCTCTTGGCCTTCGTCTTCTAATTTTCCTTACTTTTCCCGTGGCCATTATCTTCATTTTCGTTTTCGTCTATATATTTATATTTGCCTTTATCTTTTTTTATCCTCGTCTTCATATCTACCGCCGATGGTTGGTCTTGGTTCTGGTCTTTGGCCTTTGACTTATCGCACGGCATGCATCAATCGCATCATCACTTAAAACGCCATTTTACTCACAACAGTCCAACAATGTATGTCTCTGGGAAACTAAATTCCTAATGCAAAGCTCCTCTCCAAAAACTCTGTGTATAGAGAGTCTTTTAACGTGAAAACGAGGTCTATGAAACACATGTTCTGCGTTGTCCAATTTGGTAGAACAGACAATACCCTAATATTTGCGTGAAATGGTAGTTTAGCTCGTCTTGTTCCGCTCGTGCCATTCTGCTATATTCCGGGCTAACATGAAGGTCCAACGCCATTTCCTCGAATCTTCCCACCGTTCTTGCCACCTAACTATTTTTCGTGACCTTGAGCTTTTCTTAGCATTTTCAGATGATCGGCCGATTCCAATGCCATATAGATCGGCCATTTCATTTGGGGATTTTCCGAGATAAAACAAGGGTTGCAAAGTCGGACACCGCCCGATAAGCACATGCTATTTGTATAGCATGGTGGGTCATTTTAGATCCGTGCCATACTAATAGTACTTCGCGCCATTCAATAGGTGCGAATACTCAAAATTTGTCGTCAAAGTCCTCTAACGGTTGTCTAAGGAAATTAGCAGTTTTAACAGGGGTGGGACATAGGGAAGTTGGTGTTAGAGGCGTAGGGGGTAGTTAGATCAAACAGTTGTTTGCAAGGGTGGCCCGATTTGTGACAATTTCGCAAAAACTGTCTGTTCAGCAGCGCTGCGGTAGCTTTTCTTATTGCTTACGATAGTTTTTGCCATTTTTTGCTGGGTATCTGCATGGTATACGTATGTATGTATATTTATGAAGATATGCATATGAGTACCTGTATACATAAAAGTATGCTTGCCAAAAATATATACAGAGAAAAAAAATTTGAAGGACAAGAATGTAAACAATAAAAACCACAGAGATTATGCACAAACAATCAACTTGAAGGGTATTAACAACGTTTAGAGAAGATAAGCTCACCGTTTAGCGATTATTGGGACATACCCACTTTAGTAGATAAATGCATAGACAGAGACTAAATACATACATACTTACATATGTATGTAGGTAAATAAGTGTGTGCATGTAATAAAAATAATCATCATATACCTTCAAAGAGACTTAGGCCAAGCTTCTCCTCGAATTGCACAGAGCCGATGTTAGTTTTTTCCTACAAATTTGTGATTCTTACAGTTTTTTCATGACTTCGACCGGCTAAGTGAATTTTTTCTGAGATGCCTTTCTTCGGCAGAAAAATACTCGAGAGGTTTGTTAAGCACTGCAGAGGAACAACCTTTTCTAAAACTTTTTCTGCGACCCTTTTATGTTACTTAAATGTTTGTTTCGCCTGAATATTAACTTTAATCATTCGGTATGGTAGTCAAGCACACTGTTTCCATACCATGCCGACCGCTCAATGCATGTGCAAATACGTACATAGTATGTACATTAGGGTTGGTCGATTTGGACGAAAGTAAACCGATATCGCGCCGTCGATTTTTCGATAGGATTTGGGCTCAGGAAAGAAAGTTCCACTACGCATAGCCAAAAAAATAATTTTCGAGCCTGCGAAATTTAATTTTTTTGACTTTTTTCGACTTTAATTTTAAATATTTTTTTTCATAACCTACTAAAAAAATTTTCATTTGATTGTAAATTTTTTTTTTTTCTTTTTCAAAAAACTGTTATAGACAACCAGTGTTGCGATGTTAGCCTTTCGAGGCTAGATTTAGCCTTTTTTTTTGCCCCTAGCCTCGAAATTTTGGATTTAGCTTCGTGACTTTTTTCTAGCCTTTTTTACTCCGAATGTATTTTTAATAATTTCTAAAATAAAATAATTTCAATAGTTCCTGTGAACACCTTGTACATAAGCAACGCCTGGAATGTGTTCTAATCGTTATGTGATAATGTTGACGTTTTTCTTGCCGTCATCCTGTTAGTTTTACAGCTCCGGCTCACGCTCAATTCTCACGGGAATGCTCTGGATCATTGAGAGACTTAAGAAGCAGATGTCGTGATATTTCCGCACACGTGAAATGTGATAGGCAGATGTCGCCGCTGTTTTTCATTTAACTCATACGGCGAAAGGCTAAGCAGCGACATCTATTTTTGAAAAAGTAGGTTTATTAAAGGCAGCGTTGCCAAACTAAAGACAAGTAATTAACAAATTATCTGGATCGCAATTTGAACCAGACTTATATCTGGATTTATCTGGCTCAACTCGTTGTTGTTGCATTTACGTGCAAAATTATTTATCTGGCTCAGGCTCTTTGCCACCGGATGATGGCTGCTTTCGGCGAAATATAATCATACATATGTATATACGTTCGTTTATTTAGATTTGTGTCACTTAAGCTCTTCTGATTCTTCAGACAGGGAATATTTTATATAAATAATTAGTTTGTAATATATTTTTTTTTATGTATATACACATATGCAATCATTTAAAGTAATTCCACGTGCTAGTCAAGGAAAATGTGCCTGATATGTTTTACAACAAGAAGTTATGATTAAGTTGTGTTTATAAGTTTTTATGTCTAAACTAAAATATAAAAAAATTTAATGAATTTACCAAAAAATTTCTGCCCTTTTTTTAGCTTTTTTTTCTAAATTTAGCGTTTTCTAACCTTTTTTTACTCTTTTTTTCATCACCTGGCAACACTGTCGACAATGCTTTTAGCGGACATTTTTGGGTCGGACAGGGTATACATATGAACATTTTTTTAATAGGTCATGAAAAAACCTTAAAAATGAAAGTGGAAAAAAGTAAAAAAAATGAAATTTCGCAGGCTAGAAAATTATTTTTTTTGGCTATGCGTATTGGAACTTTTTTTCCTGAACCCAAACCCTGTCGAAAAATCTATGGCGCGATATCGGTTAATAAATCGACCCAGTCTAATGTACATATGCAAGTGCTTTTAGATATTCAGAAAAGTCTTCGATTATGCATAAGAAAAGTAAAAATAATCCTAAACGCCAAAATTCCCATAGTCTCAAAAGGACAAAGATGTGATTGCATAAATATTTGTTATTTTTGTTAGGATATGGAACCACAAACATACCTGCACACATATATACATACATGCAAATGCATTGGATTTGGAATAAGTATTTATCGTGAAAATGGCATCTACTAAAGCCATCTAACAGCGCAAGATTATATAACATAAGCAGACACATGCTGCTAGCGGTGAAGACTTTACCTAAGTTTCAATCGCCGGGCTCAGATGGTATTTTCCCAACAATGCTACAAATTTTCAGGAGGCGATCGTGGAATGGCTTGAAATAATATTCAATGGGTGCATAAGAATAACTGTCACATGTATCCCAAAGATTGCAGGTCCATTAGCTTAACATAAATTCTGCTCAAAAACGTTAAGAGGCTGATAGATGTGTACATAAAGACCAACGTGGTCGGCAGGCATCGGAACAGTTCAGGAACGTAACATCAAATCTCTTAAGAATTAAAGGAGGGATACAGCAGAGTGGTGTCCAATACCCATAGACTGCACGATAATGGCAACAATTCCCAGCCCACCTATCGATGAGCTATGCTGTAAAACCAACGATTATCCACTAGTTTTTTCAGTTTCTTCAGCTCGCGAAATCTGACACTGTCGCCAACCAAATGCTTGACGACCATATTTACAAAGTGGGCATGGCAAATTGGTTATCCACGTCGATGACATTACGCTACCGACTGTCTTGCATCCAAAAATACTGGGTGTGACGTTCGATCGGGATATATATTTTGGCGAGCATGCAGTCGCAATTGTACCTACAGTCCAGAGCCCTATTAAAATCATCAAACATCTCTTTTTTTATAATCTTAGAAAAATGTAAACAACGTGACATCAGGACGGACAAGGCGCATTCTGTTTCGATTATACCTTCTAAATCTCTTCAAAGCCTTTTCTCACGGGTGTGGGATTTGGATCCACACTCCTACGATGGTTGAAGTATTACACACGCACTTAGCCACGTCTTGCCGGCAGCACTTGAGGTAGAGACAAAGAAACGCTCGTAACCATCTATAAAACAATTCGCAAGCCGCTTGTACGCTGCTCGTCCCCAATATGGTCGCCGAACCTGTCGAAACAACGCGCTCAGAACTGCCATGCGATATAATCTTATGCCAGCAGAACATCACCCACACAGTGAGAATATCCCCCTTAAAACAGAGAAAGGAAATGCCAAACAGTTTATGCTGAATACCCAAAAACGTCGGCATCCCAACAGACATTTATTTGAAGAGGCCCCGTCTCCGAGGAACTCAATAAGTCATGTCTGTAAGCACTATGAAGAAATCCGACAATAAATAATTCAGAAAAGGAGCACGAAAAGACCGTAAGCGACATCCACAAAAAGGCTTCAGACGACTACGCCAATGATTGCCCTTTGAACCCCGTTCTTAAAGACAAAAACTCCGAACACGCAGTTAAAGAAAGCAACCTTCCCAGGTAGACGCGCATCAGTCTAGCTCAACTTCGATATGGATACTGTACTAGATTAAACTCGTTAGCCAAAATCAACGCCAACATACGCAGTGTAGCTTGTAACGTGTCTCCACATGACACGAACCATCTTTTCAATTTCAATGTGGAACCAACGCCTCTAACACCGTTATATCTCTGTTCCAACCCTGTTGAAACTGTAAGTTTCCTTGGACTCCCGTTAGAGGATATTGAATTTTTAAGTGGTCGCACTTATTGCATGGGGCGAAGCACTGCTGCAACAATAACAACAACCAATATGCCTGGATAAATATACTTGGATTAGCACGTCGATTTTGGACACAAGAACTGAGCTCATCAAGCATTAAAAAATTTTATTTATTTATTATAACTTATACTTTTTTGAATTAAAAATTTACTCTTACTTCTTCTTGCTTCAAATCCAAGAAAAATGCATTTATTGCTTATTTAGCCGTTGTCTTGCTATTTCTTGCGAATAATGGTGAACTATTGAATCGTAATAAACGCTACCATACAGAATGGCAACAATAATACTGAATAAAAACACCTCTGCCCAATAAATTTTCCAATTAAAAGAAGTTGATATTTCAAGCTGAGCAACCTAAAGGACATAGGAGTATTTATCTGGTTATGGAAATACACACATACATACATACATACTTACTATGTAGCTCACTTATTTTTATTTTTTTTTTCTGGGTATAATGTCTTATCCGACCCAATTTGTGTTGTGGTGTTGCTATACGAAAAGCGCCCTAGTTTTTGGGTTGTAACACAAACATCCATACATGCTTCGTATAAAAATCTACCTCTACATATTTGTTTCTATACATACATACTTATGTATGGCTACCTGCCTTTATAGGGGTTGCTCAAGCAATCCTCATGATGATTATGAATGCAATAATGATATTGTACGTATCCATATACAATTTTATTTTCAACTAAATTTGATATGGCGATATTTTCGGTTGCTCTCTGGACACTGCGCGTGTAAGGTAGCAACAATTGAATTGGACTCGCCAGGATTCGCTTTGTTGACATTGTCTATACTTTATTAGCAACTAAATTGCTTGCCACCAAAGGTGTTAGCAATTTGAAGGAATGTTTAAACTTATAAGAAATAAATATAGATGGGCATACTGTATTGAAAATTGTATTGATTTATAGCTCCGTTACATAAGCAATTTTTCATATAGATGAGTTCTACACAAGCTTATGCATTATGTGTTGTTTGCACGTATTTTTATAGAGAACGACAGATCGAGCGACACTGGCGCCATCCGATATCAAAAAGTAACCAACTCTCAAAATTTGTTGCAAGCAAAGCATAAGAAGAAGAATTTGACATGTGCTTTGGCTAAGGGTGCTGGCACACTTTGCAAGTGAAATTATTTTTCCCGCTCGTTGGTAACTTTTCTAACATTTTTCGCAACTAAAAATTGCAATATAACGAAATATGTTAGCAAGTATTTTTCCTATATAGTGAGAACGTTTAAAACAGTGCTTCGCGAAGTTTTATATGTGAATGGGCGAAATAAACTTCAAATGCCAATTCTGAAGTTTCTTCATATTGTGACGAATATTAGCAACACTAAGGGATACTATCATCTCTAAGCCGATACTAAGAAGTCACTTGTATCTACATTAACAAATCAATCATTATGTCTACACATATGCACATACAGCAGCGGAGAGATACTCACAAAAGTATGCAATCGTCAGCAAAGTAGTTCTCACACATACACATCCATATATCTGAGATACTCACAAAAGTATGCAATCATCGGTGGAAGTATCACTGACATATACACGCGCATATGGCTATGCGAGAAGCTATAAACGTGCATCTGTAGTTTATAGCTAGTAAGTTTATAGCTGGTAACTAAGTAGTAAATTCTAGAAGAAGGAACGCCTAGAACTTTGCGAACGAGACACGAGAGAGTATAAAAGGAGCGAACGCTGAGTAAGAATCAATCAGTTTGATTTAAGCTCGCTGTCAGTTGTGAACTATAAGTGTTATTCAAAGTAGTCTAATAAAGACCAGTTTGCAATATTGAATATTGGAGTTATTTATTCAACAGTTTAGCGATACGACCGTTAGTAGAAGGTTGCAAATAAGCGGAATGTCACTAAATTCGTTACAATATTTATAAACGCAACATCTTGGTTGATTGTGGCGATGTTACTGGAATGCATAAGCTTGTATTAAGCCCATCTTTAAGAAGCATGTATTTGCAGGTTGAGCAGCAAATAGCACATCACCGGCGCCATCTGACGTGCAAAAGTGGCTAACTTTCTACTTTTGTTGAAAGCAAAACAAAATAAGAAGAATTTGACATTTGTTTTGTCTATGCTAGTGCTTTCAGACATTGTAAATGAAATATTTTTTTCAATTCTTTGGTACTTTTCTAACGTTTTTCACAGTTTAAAACTGCATTTTGACAAATGAATAGGAAACAAGATATGCAACATTTTGCGCGATTGTGACGATGCTCGTTTTTACAATAAAACTCATGAACATGAGAAATTTCATTGTGATGCGGCCATCAACGAATAATGAAATTCGAACCGTTAAGTAGATTAAAAATCCCCAACGGTACGTTCAGAAAGTTATCGGTCAAAGACTGATCAGCTGTGTTTGTTGAAAGCCCTCAATGTAATAGGCGCGACACATACGTTTTTTGATGCAGCATATTGCGCTGATGAGTAGATTGCATTTGCGTGAGGAGTGAAAAATAGGTTATAAGCAGAAATGTCTTGCTAGACCTTTTCATTTTCAAAATTAGTATGAGAGATATGATCTGATATTGAAAATGCGTAAACTCAAAACAAGAAAAAGTAAATTCAAAATGAGAAAAGGTGAATTGGTTAAAGGGAGCGTGCCCATCTGTGAATATATTTCGGTGGCCACAAGCGAAAACAACCCAACTCTACTAAGAAAATTTACAAATTGCGCAAGTTTGTTGCTGGCCTTCTATAGTAAAACCTCATATTTTTACGAAACGCACCCCTGCACAAATCGCGAGTACGCCATCCATGCATGTATGGAGTACTCGCTATGGACCAACCGAGTACTCCAAAATTAACCACAATTCATGCAAAAAATATGGTCCAATTAACATTGCGATGTCCTAGGACTGGACCATATACTCCAGCTCCGCATTACATCAGAGTAGTCCATGGAGTACCCACAGTCCAATAAACATCGTGTAGTGATTACAATCGTTAAAAACGAGCAATGATCGGCTTACAATGTGCTCGTGTAGAAACATGAGTTGGTCCATTGCTGCATTACAGTGGAGTATAATGGTAAGTCCCTGCAAAAATCGTTGGAGTACTTACCATTCTACTCCACTGTAATGCAGCGATGGACCAACTCATGTTTCTAGACGAACATGTTGTAAGCCGATCATTGCTCGTTTTTAACGATTGTAATCACTACACGATGTTTATTGGACTGTGGGTACTCCATGGATTACTCTGATGTAATGCGTAACTGGAGTATATGTTCCGGTCCTAGGACATCGCAATGTTAATTGGACCATATTTTTTGTATGAATTGTGGTTAATTTTGGAGCACTCGCTTTCGTGTAGAAACATGAGTTGGTCCATTGCTGCATTACAGTGGAGTATAATGGTAAGTACTCCAGTGGACCACATGATCCAACGATTTTTGCAGGGATAGCGAGTACTCCATACATGCATGCATGGATTACTCGCGATTTCTGCAGGGGTACTCCAGTGGACCACATGATCCAACGATTTTTGCAGGGACATGACCCCTACAAAATTGTTTCTATGAGTTGTTGAAAAAAGAGGAAAATGGTTGGCAATTTCTAATGTTCTTAACTATACTTATGTTGTTATCGCTTGCAATCACATGCACCTTTCTTCATTGATTTTCATTTCTTCACTAAATTTTCATTGTTTTCCATTTCTCCATTCATTATTTTCTTAAAAAATCCTCTCAAAGACATTCTTGCCAAGTCAAACAGTGAATGATATAGATTTGTCCTTTATCAGAGCAAAACAATTAAAAACTCCTTCATGACAACTTGTGTGGTAGTTAAATTATTGGTTACCTCACAGTTTTGTTGCGAAATTTTTGTGTTGCAATATTCAGACCACCCGAGTTGAATTTTATGAATTTTCTTACTTGTTTTGGTTTCTTGTGGTTCTTTGTTTTTGTTCATGTCGGGAGAAGGCCCATGAATGTCTCTGTGGGTTGTCGAGGAAAGTAAAGAAAGAAATAGACAACATCTCAATTCGTAGCTCATATAGAAGTAATGTAATAATCACAAGCCAAAGTAAATTGTTTACGATTTTGGTTTTTCTTTTGCAAAAACGATTCCTTTGAATTTCTTGATATCACTTTATGTTTTATTATATTTCTCGAAAAACTGTTAATTGTATTGCCCGATTTGTTGATTGTAAACAACAAAAAAAAAAGATATAGGTACATTGCAAAATTTAAATAGAAATAAAGTCGTCTTGGTATGAGAAGGGCGACAAACTGTCTGAAAAGTTGCAGTACATGGGACTTATGCATGTGAGACACCCGTAGATTGTAGTTGTTGTTTTCGAGACAATTTTTCTCATGTTAACAGTGGAAGCCGAGATATAGCTTGGAGCCAAGCGGTAGGAGTAGAGTTTTGCACCTTGGATTACATTATATTTGGGGGGCGAGACCTGTGGCTCTGACGTATTGGCTACTTCATTTTAATATGAAAATCCAGCTTTGGTATAATAAGCCTAAGCTATATCTTGTGAATTTTTTATAAGCCTGTTGCGAATTACAAGCGCATGCATATCCTAATGAAAGAAACGGACGAAATCTCTATAAATTAATTCATTTAAATATATAACGTTGTGCTGCAGTAGCGTCCTATAGTGTTGCCATTTTGGTGCTTTTGGAGCCAGATCTAGCCCTTTTTTTGCGTTTAGCTCCAAAAATTCCGGTTTAGCCCCTAGCTTTTTTTTGGCCCTCTTTAAAATGTTTTCCCCTTTTTGGCTCCAAATCTATTTCGGCAATACGTATTGTGAAATTTGTAATGTGTTTTATGTGTGTCGGAGTTTTATTGTTGTTTCGTTATTTATGATGTTGCAACTCGGTATTCAACTGATAACAAAAACTTTAATCGCTAAACTATGTCATGAGGTTGTAGATTTGCTTTCCAGCTTGTGCAAGAGCATGGTGTCACCTTTTAAGAGTTTTGACCATTCAACTTCAGATTATAATAAATTTTTGTCTCCCGTACCTTATTTTCACTATACCTTTGAAGAATATTGTGGCGAATTTTAGCATCACTATGTTGTTAGTAAATAAAGGCACAACAACAATAAAGCAAGCTGCCACTCTTGTTTGCATGAACACATCAATTTAATCATCATTTACACACATACATAGAAGACGCCGAGAAGTACATGCGCACACATAACCAGCAGCTCGAAGTGAAGAGATATCTCACACACACACACATGTAGTCATCAGCCGAAGTTCTTACTCAGACATACACAGGCATATAACTAAATTACCAAGCAGCAGATACAACCATTCTACAAGGTGAAACGTTTAGGCCTTTGGAGAAATATGCGGACGAGGCAACAGAGAGTGTAAAAGCAGCGCAAACAGAGAGTGTAAAAGCAGCGCAAGCTGAGGAATGACTCCTCAAATCTCTTGCTAGCAGTACTTGGGGAAAAGACAAAGAAACGCTCATTACTATTTACAAAGCAATTGGCCAGCCGATTGCATGCTACGCGTCCCCTATATGGTCGCCAAGCCTAAAAACTACTCACTGGAAGAAGCTACAGGTTTGCCAAAATACTGCACTCAGAACCGCCACGGGCTGTCTTTTTATGTGCCCAGAACACCATTTACATAATGAGGCGAGAATACGACCCATTAGGGAGAGAAATGAGATGCTAACCAAACAATGTTGAATACCCAGAAACCTGGGAATCCAATCAGGCATCTGATTGATAGCTTAAGGAGTCATCCCTGTAAGCATTATGAGGAAATACGGCACCTGAGAACTCAGCAGTGTGAAGCCAAAAAACACAAGCAGGTCCTCAGTGAACTCCACAAACAGGCGTCGGACCTTTATGCCAGGAATTTGTCGCGACTTCGTAATTAAATTAATAAAGCAATTAAGCCAACGCTTGCCGCACAATATAGATTTTTTGTCGGTTGAAAACACATTGAGAATTGTAAAACCTCAATGGTTTTCATATTTTGGAATTAAAAAAAAAAACATGTGTAGCACTGATGAAATAACGAGATTACAAATGCAGTGCAAAAATATATATCTCCAAAATTGGAAGAATGTGACTTCAGCATTAAGTTTTTGCTTTGATTTTTAAACAGTATAACAGTATAATTTCAAAAGCTCATCAATTTCGTGCTTACATTTCCCGTGCTGCCACAAAGTAATGTTGAAGTTGAAAGAACGTTTTCAAACATGAGTTTGATTAAAAGAAACAGTATGAATTTAGCAGAGCTCACATAGTATATTAATTTTGTTCGCATAACGGTACCCCGTAATGGCATAAACTAATCGAGATATATATAGACTTCTATACTCTTTGAGTAGCTTAGTCTGGGTTAGGTTGAACTGACCGGTCCGTGAGGACCTCACATATGTCCAAAGTCGGAGTCCATAGTGCGACCAACGCTCAACGACCGAACTGAAAAACCATATCTGAAACCAGGACCTATGTTAAACAGTAACTGCGTCCTCTTGGTAAATACTGCAAACTTTATATGACCTGTGCTACTTGCTGCTTCTAGATCTGATAGCTGTGCCACTCCTTAAAGCTGAAGCCTTAGCCTGGCGAGCGCACGATAAGAATAACTTTGTAAATCTAAGGTTTTAGCACTTGCATATCAATTTGGCTCTTTACTCCACCGCGCTTGGTCCCACGCCTTTCCTGCTTGGTCTATCATGTACCGCTCTCGCTTTCTTTGAATCCCGCCCAATGTAATCGGGACGTCCACTGTTCAAATTCCGTGGGATGCGCCTTGTTTAGCTAGCTCATCCGCTTTTCGTTTCCATATATTCCTTTATGTCCAGGGACCAATTATAGATGTATATTTCTCCCTATCCCGATTCTTTCCAGGGATTACACTCTAACACACTTCGAGATGTTGTGCTATGATAGATTCTGCTCCTAATTTCGCCTGAAAACCCCTACAATGATCTGCAAGCTTTAAGATCTGTTTATTCCCGTATCAGTGCAGTAAACCGCAGGCCCTACTCCTTCCATTACTTCGAAACAATCGGTGTATACGTGCATCGCCTCGTCTGCCATTAGAGCGCCCTTGCGTTAACTTTCCACCTCTAATGTGGCTTTAAGAGATCCATGGAACTATGTAGTTTGTTCGTCCTATATTTGATAATGCTAAACTACCATGACCGTATGGTCTGCGCTCAAGCTGCTATGAGGCACCGAATTTCTTTGCAGTTGTTAACGCTACGTTCTTCGCTACCAGGCCTACAGGTGAAATATGCAGGATGGCATACAATGCAGCCGTTGGGGTTGTTTTCAGAACTCCCGTTATGCTTAGCATTGATAGCCTGCATTCCCCCTCTAATTTTTACAAGGATTTCATAGTACATATAGGCTTTGCAGTCGCTGTAAATATTCAGCGAGAGAGGGCGATAGACCACAGCATTCTTTTACATGCATAAAGTGCAGCGTGGCCTTCTTCGTTCTCTCCTCCACGTTTAGCTTCCATTGTCTATAATGAATCCTAGACATTTTGTGCAAAGGTTTCTCCTGCATTCTCACCCCTCCTAGCTTAGACCTAGTCCAATTTGGTAACTTGTCAATAAGACCATATTCGTCCTCTCCGCTTGGCGCTCAACCCAACCTTAGATGTCCCGGTATATACATATGTATCTCCCGAAGCGCCGGATCCATCAAAGAGCTGATTGTTGGAAGGCACTTTCAACTTATAACAACTGCAACGTCATCTGCGTACGCCGTAAGTTTAAAGGCTCCATTACTGATACTTAGCATAGACTTGACTTGGCTTGCGAACTGTCACTTACAGTTCTGTTAAATTAACATTGCATGTTACTGATTACTCAAAACTTAACTTGACTTTGAAGTCTGTTGAATTTTGATTTTCTATGTAAGTTCTAAGTGACGTTTACATTTTGAGATGCCATTTGTTTGTTTCCATTTCATTTTGACATTTTGTCATACAAATTGACATTTATTTAAAAATAAATTTCAACGCTGATTATAATGCCAGATTTTATGCGCCAAGTGGAGTATAATCGTGGCTAAGTTGCCAAGTTTACGCCAAGTCAAGTCAAGTCTATGCTAAGTATCAGTAATGGAGCCTTAACGCGTCCCTCATCGAACCGCCTGATCAGTAGCTGATGATCAGCGTTCACAGAAGAGATGATAATACGGCACACTGCGACGTGCTCTTGTCCATCGATTTCGTAGCCTCATACAGACCGCACTGCGAAGTAGTCCTTCTAGAATTAACCATCTTTCCCAAAAGTGGACCAGGGGCTGACCTATGTATTCTTGGGGTTATGTCACTGTAGTGGGAGTGACATTAATCCAAGTTAAAAACTTGGGGTTGTGCCACTTCGGAATATGTCATATGACATCAATCTCCTAGTAAGCCACCACCTACTCGTTTAACAAAGTTTGTATCATTTCTATCCACAAAGATGTGCTAAGCCGCGTGTAAACTTACGGGAGCGCAAAAACCATTAAATATTGAACGTGTTTTAGGGTCCGTATCGTCTAGATTTAGTATCCTGCAGTGCATTAATAGCATTCTGTTGACTTTCTCATCAGCAGTTTACTCACAAACCACGAAAAGATCGCCCTGAAATGAAGACATAATTAAGCTAACAAAAGGTATTTGGAATATAGATCTACACCTATACATAGAAATATGAGCATATGTACGAATATGTGTATTAGGGTGGGTCGATTTATTAACCGATATCGCGCCATCGATTTTTCGATAGGATTTGTGCTCAGGAAAAAAAGTTTCACTACGCATACCCAAAAAAATTATTTTCGAGCCTGCCAAATCTCATTTTTTTTACTTTTTTTCGACACTGATTTTTAAGGTTTTTTTCATGACCTGCTAAAAAATTTTAACTTGATTGTAAAATTTTCATGTTTACCCTGTCCGACCCAGAAATGTTCGCTAAAAACGTTGGCGATAACAGTTTTTTGAAAAAAAAAAAAATATTTTTGGTTCGGACGGGGTATACATATGAAAATTTTTTTAGTAGAGCATGAAAAAAACCTTAAAAATAAAAGTCGCCAAAAAGTAAAAAAAAATGAAATTTCGCAGGCTCGAAAATTGTTTTTTTTGGGTCTGCGTAGTGGGGCTTTTTTTCCTGTGCCCAAATCCTATGGAAAAATCGATGGCGCGATATCAGTTTACTTTCGTCCATACAAATCGACCCACCCTAATGTGTACGGTAAATCAATTTGTGCAATATTGAAAGCCAATTACCGGAAATTAAGTGCAGACGGAGCGAGGGCAGGTAGTTAAATGCGTAGCTCTTCCGTGATTCAAACGGCAAAAAAAGGAAACAGTGCACACAACAGGAAAACGCTGACGATCAACAAGCAAAGGAAGTACTGATGCTGAGTTTTTGTATGAAATGAAAATAAAATTTGAAGAATAAATAATACTCCTAAGAGAGTAGGTTATCCCACACCACCAACAAAAATGAGCCAAGGACAAAGAAAAATCGTCAAAAGTCAATACAAATCGGAAATAATACCAATTAATTGATTTGTTTGCTAAATGTCACAGTTGTGACATAATGACACCATTTAATTCCTTATTTGTTCCTCGTTCTTTTATTATTTTCGATTTTTGCTAAATCCTGGTTTCTTCTTAACATTTTTGAAGACATTTGAGCGATTGCTATGGGCCCAACATGTGTGGCTGCTATCGTCCTATGTGGCCGGGGATGTTCAGTCCTTTTTGCTCACTCAATTAGTCGTGTGTGGCTGCCGTTAGTTGACAAGAAAAGAAATCGGAAGACAAAGAATTTATGCTGAATGTTGTGACACTTAAATTATAATAATTGTGCCAATTATTGTACACCACAAAAGTTCATCCATCAAAAAATGGGAAATGGCTGAGCTCAGGTTTGTCGTTTTTTTAATTTTCAGCAAAAAAGAAATGCATATAAAGAATGACTTTTAAAATTTGACACAAAATTGCAGATGCAAGTTCTGAATGGCATAACATGCCTAAATAAAAAAAATGTTTAGTAGAACTTGAGTGTTTTCCTGAAGGATCCGAGCTCAAGTAGCACTAGGGCAGTGTCGGATCCAGGGGTGAGGGAGGCGATCGCCCCCTCCCCCCCCTCCCTCTGATCTGGAACTTATGAAAATTATAAAAGTTTGTTTTAATTACATATAATATTGTTAGCTTTTTTGTATGTATAATCTATAAGATCGTTCTAATCTAATAATTTAGCTTAATATTCATTTCCAATTTCCATTTGTTTTGCTGTGGGTAAAATCAGCAGAAAAAATTTATCATTCTGGTATTTGAAGAAAGATTTGCGTACTTTTCGCTGAAATTTGGCAGCCTTGGTCACTATTTTATGATCACGGTTGCCACACCACATCTTTTTTCTGGACGAAAAATCCTTTTCAAAAACAAAACAAGGACCAATATTTTAAAATGTCACAAAAAAATTATTTATATAGGCCTTCGCGAATTTCAGTCCTTACATCGCGTTAATGTGTTACTATTTGGCAGCAGTAATACATTCACGCCAGGAAATCTCCATTATTTTGGGAATTGTGGCTCGATCTGACTTATACTATACATAATTCTACATAAAGATAAAAATATGTAAAATTAAGTCAACCTATAGTTCTTTGGGCAGCTCTTAGTAGTTGATGGAACATATCTTCCTCCGGTCCGAAATTCGGTTAATGCAGCAGAAATTCTTTGAAAGTCTAGGGCTCGTGCTTTATGAGCAATGTGGAGAGTTGCTTAAATGTGGAAAAACTTTTAGTATTTTTCTGCTAAGATAACTAATAAAAATAGTCGTGAATTTGCGTAATTGACACATTTATAATGTTTCAAAACCTGCATAAGAGCTTTCAATACGCGACCCGAAAAAACCGAATAGAAAAAGATATCCTTTCCAACATGTTGTTTAGGGTTCACAATAAGCGTAAATTTATGATGAAACATAAACTTTCTCATCAAGATCAATAAAAAATTAGGGTTTTCCCAAAACAAAGTGAACACTTGTCATTTTCATCTTATAATTATTTAACCGGAATTTAGGCTTAACTTATTGCTTCTGCTGATTCAAGACTCTGGCGGCGCCGTGGTAGCGTACTCCGCCTACCACACCGAGGATGCTGGGTTCAAGGCCCGCGCAAAAGCAACATCAAATTTTAAGAGAAAAGTTAATTCAATTACAAGAAAGCATTTCTAAGCGGAGCCGCCCTCGACAGTTGTTTGGCAAACACTCCAAAAAGTTTCTGCCATTAAAAACCTTCTCAGTGAAAATTCATCTGCCTTCCAGGTGCCGTTCGGAGTCGGCATACATACGTATATTTGTAGGAAAAACTAAAAAGGGGCAAGATGCAAACTTGAAGAGAAGCTCAGCCTAAATATTTTCTGAGATAAATCTCGCCAAGTATATATTTGTTTTTATTTATCCTTTATCACGGCCAGGTCTGCTTATTCAGTCAATTTAGCAATGTCTGGCTCTATCCAAAAATGCTGTGATAATTATTTCTTGGTGCTAAAAAATCTGATAACGTGTGTTAAGTGATCCTATTGCCCTACTATGAAAAAAGATATACACACATAAAAATAAATCTTTTATTTCATAGTTTTGATATCGGCTGACACTTCGGCCAAAAAGCCGCCTGAATATGCATTGCAATGTGATATCTTGGAGAAAAATCTATAATTTTGTTAATCGGTCTTGGTTTAAGTATATATTTTAGTGGCGCAAACAAATCTATCTTTTTTATCACTTTTGCTCTCGCTTCCGTACAAAGAACGAGACTGGAGGGAAAGTGGCCATCAGACCAAACCTAAACAAAAAGCACCAGTTTTGTATAAATCATGATTCAACTATGTATATACAGGTTGACTCATCTGTAAAGCAACAAAATATGTCTGTTCAAATTGTCAAAATCTGTGTATTGGTGTTGGTGCGAATGGTATGGAATGGAAACATAAAACTTAGCAGTTTTTGTATGTGTAAGTAAAATGTTGCCAATGTGTTGGTTTCATTTTGAGTTTGCCATCTCCTTTTGACAATCCCTTCGACCATGCAATGACATAAATAAAATCAGCTGATGAGATGAGCCAACCTGTACATAATTGAACCATGGCATAAATGGATCGAAGTGGTAACCGTGGCCGCTGTGGGGGGTAGCCCCTGCACTAGGGGCGTCATTTTGATAGACATTTCTCCTGGCATCAATTGCTGCTGATTTGGTATGACTTGTCGGTCCTCCGTTCGAACCATTTGGTGCGGATAATGAACCTGCTGATATTGTGCTGTAACCACGCAACAACAATAACATTAAAGCGAGCCACACTTGTGTACATTAACACACAAATCATCATTTATAGACACACATAGAAGGCGACGAAGAGGCATCTCACACACACACATGTAGTCATCAGCCGAAGTAGTTACTCACACATATGGTTATGAGAAACGCACAAATCACAAATATACATGTATATAGCTGGTAACCAAGCAGGAGATTCTAGAAGGTGAAACGTCTAGACCTTTGGAAAAATATGCTGACGAGGCAACAGGGAGTATAAAAGCAGCGCAAGCTGAGGAATGACCAATCAGTTTGATTTAAACACACTATCAATTGCAAAGTGAAGTATAATTGTACTACTCCCAAAGTAGACTAATAAAGACCATTTTGCAATACAGAATATTGGAGTGATTTATTCAATAGTTTAGCGATTCGAACGTTAGCAGAAGGTTTCAAATAAGCGGAATTTCTCAAAATTCGTTACAATATTTTTTACAGAGCTTTTATTAAAAAAAGTTTACGAAGCTACGCCTCGTATGTGTCTTGCCTAAGTTTAACTTTTTACGAGATCCAACATTTTGAATTAATAATGATAAATAACACGAGAAGCAACGAAGCTTACGGCGACTTTTGCATTGTTTTGGCGCTTGCGTTGCATCTACATCTGACTTTGAACACATGCGCTTTAATTGGTATGTTTTCAATCCATAAGCAACGCAACGCCAACGTCAAAACAGCACACAAATAATTAAAAAACTTACGTTTTTCTAGCGTTGTCCATAAATTCTTGAATTTTCCTGCATTTTCTGAAAAAAACCGAGTTTCTATCGCCGTTCAACTAAATAAAAAAACAATTTTGTGATCGATCTGCAGAGACGGCGGAACATATCCTACTGGAATACGACGCAATCTGATGGTGGCACAACAGACCAACGGTCGCAGTGCAATACTCAATAAATTGTCGATCTATCTGCGGCTGGGAAACTTTTAACGTGCTTTTTTTCAAAGTGACACTTTATTTGACAAATCACTGAACGATTTCTTTCAAATAAATTGCTTGTTAGCAAAGACTCTCTAAATATAAGTTGGTACATTGTAGAGTTCTAAAGCTTTGTGGAAATTGTGGGACGGCTGTACGAGGAATTCACCATACTTTTGATCAGATGTGGCAATTTTGCGCGTTCGTTAAACGAAATTTTGACAATCTATTGATCATCGCTAGGAAATTAGCGACATTCCATCAACTAAGCAGCACTTTTGCAATACTACTGTCATTATTTGGCTGCTCAAGCACACCCATATTAATTGTGCATTAAATCTAAAATATAAAACTCAAAAATGAGTGTGGTTGTTATGTCCGCAGCATTTATTTCGTTCAAAGTCAAAGCCAATAATAACCAAAGCCATAATAATTTACAAGGGTCATCAATTCTTTATACCAAAATTTTAATCCAAATTTAAAATTCTCTCAATATATTTTCAAAGAAATCCTTCATCCCTTCAGGAGGGTGGAACTTAGTCAAAATGTTGACTGTAGAAGCAGACTCTGAATTTGAACACCGGTGCGTACCTTTCTGATAAAAATTCTAGTTCTGAAATATTATCTTTTCAAAAACGAATCGCTTTTAATTTAAAAACTTTTCTTATAAATTCACATATCATGCCTATTTGTCGAAGTTGGCTGGGCCTAAATCCAAATACAAATTAGATTTTTTTTTTTTTTTTCAAACAAAGTTGGCCTTGAATTTGAGAACCTTTTTATTTTTAGATCTACTAACTTTTCCATAAAGTGTGCCAAATTATTTTCATTATAAAGTAGTCTATGCCCAAATTTGAATCCAAATCCAAAAAAGTTGGCCTTGAATTTGAGAATTTATGTATACTTTATTTTTTTTAGATTTACTAAGTTTTCCATAATTATTTTCATTATAAAATAGTCTATGCCCAAATTTGAATCCAAATCCAAAAAAGTGGGCCTTGAGTATGAGAATTTATTTATACTTTATTATTATTAGATTCACTAAGTTTTCCATAAAGTGTGCCAAATTATATTCATTATAAAGTAGTCTATGCCCAAATTTGAATCCAAATCCAAACAAGTAAGGAAGGTTAGGTTCGGGTGTAACCGAACATTACATACTCAGTTGAGAGCTATGGTGACAACATAAGGGAAAATAACCATGTAGAAAAATGAACCGAGGGAAACCCTGGAATGTGTTTGTATGACATGCGTATCAAATGAAAGGCATTAAAGAGTATTTTATGAGGGAGTGGGCCATAGTTCTATAGGTGGACGCCATTTAGGGATATAGCCATAAAGGTGGATCAGGGTTGACTCTAGAATGCGTTTGTACGATATGGGTATCAAATGAAAGGTATTAATGAGTATTTTAAAAGGGCGTGGACCTAAGTTCTATAGATGGACGCCTTTTCGAGATATCGCCGTAAAGATGGACCAGGGGTGACTCTAGAATGCGTTTGTACGATATGGGTATCAAATGAAAGGTGTTAATGAGCATTTTAAAAGGGAGTAATCCTTAGTTCCATAGGTGGACCGCGTTTCGAGATATCGCCATAAAGGTGGACCAGGGGTGACCCTAGAATTTGTTTGCACAATATGGGCATCAAACGAAAGGTGTTAATGAGTATTTTAAAAGGGAGTGGGCCTTAGTTCTATAGGTGGACGCCGTTTCGAGATATTGCCATAAAGGTGGGCCAGGGGTGACTCTAGAATTCGTTTGTGCAATATGGGTATCAAACTAAAGGAGTTAATGAGTATTTTAAGAGGGAGTGGGCCTTAGTTCTATAGGTGGACGCATTTTCGAGGTATCGCAATAAAGGTGGACCAGGGGTGACTCTAGACTTTGTTTGTACGATATGGGTATCAAATGAAAGGTGTTAATGAGTATTTTTAAAAGGGAGTGGGCCTTCGTTTTATAGGTGTTCGCCTTTTCGAGATATCGCCATAAAGGTGGACCAGGGGTGACTTTAGAATTTGTTTGTATGATATGGGTATCAAATGAAAGGTGTTAATGATTATTTTAAAAGGGCGTGGGGCTTAGTTCTATAGTGGACCCCTTTTCGAGATATCGCCATAAAGGTGGACCAGGGGTGACTCTAGAATTCGTTTGTGCAATATGGGTATCAAACGAAAGGAGTTAATGAGTATTTTAAGAGGGAGTGGGCCTTAGTTCTATAGGTGGACGCCTTTTCGAGATATCGCCATAAAGGTGGACCAGGGGTGACTCTAGAATGAGTTTGTACGATATGGGTATCAAATTAAAGGTATTAATGAGAGTTTTAAAAGGGAGTGGTGGTAGTTGTATATGTGAAGGCGTTTTCCAGATATCGCCCAAAATGTGGACCAGGGTGACCCAGAACATCATCTGTTGGATACCGCTAATTTATTTATATATGTAATACCTGCCAAGATTTTAAGGGTTTTTTATTTCGCCCTGCAGAACTTTTTCATTTTCTTCTACTTAATATGGTAGGTGTCACAACCATTTTATAAAGTTTTTTCTAAAGTTATATTTCGCGTCAATAAAACAATCCAATTACCTTACCATGTTTCATCCCTTTTTTCGTATTTGGTATAGAATTATGGCATTTTTTCATTTTTCGTAATTTTCCATATCGAAAAAGTGGGCGTGGCCATAGTCGGAATTCGTTCATTTTTCATACCAAGATAAAGTGAGTTCAGAAAGGTACGTGAACTGAGTTTAGTAAAGATATATCGATTTTCGCTCAATTTATCGTGTTAACGGCCATGCGGAAGGACAGACGGACGACTGTGTATAAAAACTGGGCGTGGCATCAACCGATTTCGCCCATTTTCACAGAAAACAGTTAGCGCCATAAAATCTATGCCCCTACCAAATTTCAAAAGGATTGGTTAATTTTTGTTCGATTTATGGCGTTAAAAGTATCCTAGACAAATTAAATGCAAAAGGGCGGAGCCACGCCCATTTTTAAATTTTCTTTTATTTTTGTATTTTGTTGCACCATATCATTACTGGAGTTGAATCTTGACATAATTTACTTATATACTGTAAAGATATTAAATTTTTTGTTAAAATTTTACTTTAAAAAAAATTTTTTTTAAAAGTGGGCGTGGTCCTTCTCCGATTTTGCTAATTTTTATTAAGCGTACATATAGTAATAAGAGTAACGTTCCTGCCAAATTTCATCATGATATCTTCAACGACTGCCAAATTACAGCTTGCAAAAGTTTTAAATTACCTTCTTTTAAAAGTGGGCGGTGCCACGCCCATTGTCCAAATTTTACTAATTTTCTATTTGGCGTCATAAGTTCAACTCATATACCAAGTTTCGTCGCTTTATCGGTCTTTTGTAATGAATTATCGCACTTTTTCGGTTTTTCGAAATTTTCGATATGGCAAAAGTGGGCGTGGTTATAGTCCGATATCGTTCATTTTAAATAGCGATCTGAGATGAGTGCTCAGGAACCTACATACCAAATTTCATCAAGATACCTCAAAATGTACTCAAGTTATCGTGTTAACGGACGGACGGACGGACGGACGGACGGACGGACGGACATGGCTCAATCAAATTTTTTTTCGATCCTGATTATTTTGATATATGGAAGTCTATATCTATCTCGATTCCTTTATATATGTACAACCAACCGTTATCCAATCAAACTTAATATACTCTGTGAGCTCTGCTCAACTGAGTATAAAAAGTTGGCCTTGAATTTGAGAATTTATTTATATTTTTTTTTTTTTTTTTTTTGATTTACTAAGTTTTCCATAACGTGTGTCAAATTATTTTCATTATAAAGTAGTCTATGCCCAAATTTGAATCCAAATCCAAAAAAGTGGGCCTTGAATTTGAGAATTTATTTATATTTTATTTTTTAGATTTACTAAGTTTTCCATAAAGTGTGCCAAATTATTTTCATTGTAAATACCCAAATTTGAATCCAACTCCAAAAAAGTTGGCCTTGAGTATAAGAATTTATTTATACTTTATTATTTTTAGATTCACTAAGTTTTCCATAAAGTGTGCCAAATTATTTTGATTATAAAGTAGTCTATGCCCAAATTTGAATCCAAATCCAAAAAATTGGGCCTTGAGTATGAGAATTTATTTATACTTTATTATTTTTAGATTCACTAAGTTTTCCATAAAGTGTGCCAAATTATTTTCATTATAAAGTAGTCTATGCCCAAATTTGAATCCAAATCCAAAAAAGTTGGCCTTGAATTTGATAATTTATTTATATTTTATTTTTTTTTAGATTTACTAAGTTTTCCATTAAGTGTGCCAAATTATTTTCATTATAAAATAGTCTATGCCCAAATTTGAATCCAAATCCAAAAAAGTTGGCCTTGAATTTGAGAATTTATTTATATTTTATTTTTTTTTAGATTTACTAAGTTTTCAATAAGGTGTGCCAAATTATTTTGATTATAAAGTAGTCTATGCCCAAATTTGAATCCAAATCCAAAAAAGTTGGCCTTGAATTTGAGAATTTATTTATATTTTATTTTTTTTTAGATTTACTAAGTTTTCAATAAGGTGTGCCAAATTATTTTGATTATAAAGTAGTCTATGCCCAAATTTGAATCCAAATCCAAAAAATTGGGCCTTGAGTATGAGAATTTATTTATACTTTATTATTTTTAGATTACTAAGTTTTCCATAAAGTGTGCCAAATTATTTTCATTATAAAGTAGTCTATGCCCAAATTTTAATCCAAATCCAAAAAAGTTGGCCTTGAATTTGATAATTTATTTATATTTTATTTTTTTTTAGATTTACTAAGTTTTCCATTAAGTGTGCCAAATTATTTTCATTATAAAGTAGTCTATGTCCAAATTTGAATCCAAATCCAAAAAATTGGGCCTTGAGTATGAGAATTTATTTATACTTTATTATTTTTAGATTACTAAGTTTTCCATAAAGTGTGCCAAATTATTTTCATTATAAAGTAGTCTATGCCCAAATTTTAATCCAACTCCAAAAAAGTTGGCCTTGAATTTGATAATTTATTTATATTTTATTTTTTTTTAGATTTACTAAGTTTTCCATTAAGTGTGCCAAATTATTTTCATTATAAAGTAGTCTATGCCCAAATTTGAATCCAAATCCAAAAAAGTTGGCCTTGAATTTGAGAATTTATTTATATTTTATTTTTTTTTAGATTTACTAAGTTTTCAATAAGGTGTGCCAAATTATTTTGATTATAAAGTAGTCTATGCCCAAATTTGAATCCAAATCCAAAAAATTGGGCCTTGAGTATGAGAATTTATTTATACTTTATTATTTTTAGATTACTAAGTTTTCCATAAAGTGTGCCAAATTATTTTCATTATAAAGTAGTCTATGCCCAAATTTTAATCCAAATCCAAAAAGGTTGGCCTTGAATTTGATAATTTATTTATATTTTATTTTTTTTTAGATTTACTAAGTTTTCCATTAAGTGTGCCAAATTATTTTCATTATAAAGTAGTCTATGTCCAAATTTGAATCCAAATCCAAAAAAGTTGGCCTTGAATTTGAGAATTTATTTATATTTTATTTTTTTTTAGATTTACTAAATTTTCAATAAGGTGTGCCAAATTATTTTGATTATAAAGTAGTCTATGCCCAAATTTGAATCCAAATCCAAACGAGTTAGCCTTGAATTTGAGAGTTTATTTACATTTTATTTTTTTTTAGATTTACTAAGTTTTCCATAACGTGTGCCAAATTATTTTCATTATAAAGTAGCCTATGCCCAAATTTGAATCCAAATCCAAACAAGTTGGCCTTGAGTTTGAGAATTTATTTATATTTTTTTTTTTTTAGATTTACTAAGATTTCCATAAAGTGTACAAAATTATTTTCATTATAAAGTAGTCTATGCCCAAATTTGAATCCAAATCCAAAAAAGTTGGCCTTGAATTTGAGAATTTATTTATACTTTATTTTTTTTTTAGATTTACTAAGTTTTCCATTAAGTGTGCCAAATTATTTTCATTATAAAGTAGTCTATGCCCAAATTTGAATCCAAATCCAAAAAAGTTGGCCTTGAATTTGAGAATTTATTTATATTTTAGTTTTTTTAGATTATTTTCATTATAAAGTAGTCTATGCCCAAATTTGAATCCAAATCCAAACAAGTTGGTCTTGAATTTGAAAATTTATTTATACTTTATTTTTTTTAGATTTACTAAGTTTTCCATAAAGTGTGTCAAATTATTTTCATTATAAAGTAGTCTATGCCCAAATTTGAATCCAAATCCAAAAAATTGGGCCTTGAGTATGAGAATTTATTTATACTTTATTATTTTTAGATTCACTAAGTTTTCCATAAAGTGTGCCAAATTATTTTCACTATAAAGTAGTCTATGCCCAAATTTGAATCCAAATCCAAAAAAGTTGGCCTTGAATTTGAGAATTTATTTATATTTTATTTTTTTTAGATTATTTTCATTATAAAGTAGTCTATGCCCAAATTTGAATCCAAATCCAAACAAGTTGGTCTTGAATTTGAAAATTTATTTATACTTTATTTTTTTTTTAAGATTTACTAAGTTTTCCATTAAGTGTGCCAAATTATTTTCATTATAAAGTAGTCTATGCCCAAATTTGAATCCAAATCCAAAAAAGTTTCCTTCAGTATGAGAATTTATTTATACTTTATTATTTTTAGATTCACTAAGTTTTCCATAAAGTGTGCCAAATTATTTTCATTATAAAGTAGTCTATGCCCAAATTTGAATCCAAATCCAAAAAAGTTGGCTTTGAGTATGAGAATTTATTTATACTCTATTATTTTTAGATTCACTAAGTTTTCCATAAAGTTTGCCAAATTATTTTCATTATAAAGTAGTCTATGCCCAAATTTGAATCCAAATCCAAAAAAGTTTCCTTCAGTATGAGAATTTATTTATACTTTATTATTTTTAGATTCACTAAGTTTTCCATAAAGTGTGCCAAATTATTTTCATTATAAAGTAGTCTATGCCCAAATTTGAATCCAAATCCAAAAAAGTTTCCTTCAGTATGAGAATTTATTTATACTTTATTATTTTTAGATTCACTAAGTTTTCCATAAAGTGTGCCAAATTATTTTCATTATAAAGTAGTCTATGTCCAAATTTGAATCCAAATCCAAAAAAGTTGGCCTTGAATTTGAGAATTTATTTATACTTTATTATTTTTAGATTTACTAAGTTTTCCATAAAGTTTGCCAAATTATTTTCATTATAAAGTAGTCTATGCCCAAATTTGAATCCAAATCCAAAAAAGTTGGCTTTGAGTATGAGAATTTATTTATACTTTATTATTTTTAGATTCACTAAGTTTTCCATAAAGTTTGCCAAATTATTTTCATTATAAAGTAGTCTATGCCCAAATTTGAATCCAAATCCAAAAAAGTTTCCTTCAGTATGAGAATTTATATATACTTTATTATTTTTAGATTCACTAAGTTTTCCATAAAGTGTGCCAAATTATTTTCATTATAAAGTAGTCTATGTCCAAATTTGAATCCAAATCCAAAAAAGTTGGCCTTGAATTTGAGAATTTATTTATACTTTATTATTTTTAGATTCACTAAGTTTTCCATAAAGTTTGCCAAATTATTTTCATTATAAAGTAGTCTATGCCCAAATTTGAATCCAAATCCAAAAAAGTTTCCTTCAGTATGAGAATTTATTTATACTTTATTATTTTTAGATTCACTAAGTTTTCCATAAAGTGTGCCAAATTATTTTCATTATAAAGTAGTCTTTGCCCAAATTTGAATCCAAATCCAAAAAAGTTTCCTTCAGTATGAGAATTTATTTATACTTTATTATTTTTAGATTCACTAAGTTTTCCATAAAGTGTGCCAAATTATTTTCATTATAAAGTAGTCTATGTCCAAATTTGAATCCAAATCCAAAAAAGTTGGCCTTGAATTTGAGAATTTATTTATACTTTATTATTTTTAGATTCACTAAGTTTTCCATAAAGTGTGCCAAATTATTTTCATTATAAAGTAGTCTATGCCTAAATTTGAATCCAAATCCAAAAAAGTTTCCTTCAGTATGAGAATTTATTTATACTTTATTATTTTTAGATTCACTAAGTTTTCCATAAAGTGTGCCAAATTATTTTCATTATAAAGTAGTCTATGCCCAAATTTTAATCCAAATCCAAAAAAGTTGGCCTTGAATTTGTGAATTTATTTATATTTTATTTTTTTTTAGATTTACTAAGTTTTCAATAAGGTGTGCCAAATTATTTTGATTATAAAGTAGTCTATGCCCAAATTTGAATCCAAATCCAAAAAATTGGGCCTTGAGTATGAGAATTTATTTATACTTTATTATTTTTAGATTCACTAAGTTTTCCATAAAGTGTGCCAAATTATTTTCATTATAAAGTAGTCTATGCCCAAATTTGAATCCAAATCCAAAAAAGTTTCCTTCAGTATGAGAATTTATTTATACTTTATTATTTTTAGATTCACTAAGTTTTCCATAAAGTGTGCCAAATTATTTTTATTATAAAGTAGTCTATGCCCAAATTTTAATCCAAATCCAAAAAAGTTGGCCTTGAATTTGTGAATTTATTTATATTTTATTTTTTTTTAGATTTACTAAGTTTTCAATAAGGTGTGCCAAATTATTTTGATTATAAAGTAGTCTATGCCCAAATTTGAATCCAAATCCAAAAAAGTTGGCCTTGAATTTGAGAATTTATTTATATTTTATTTTTTTTAGATTATTTTCATTATAAAGTAGTCTATGCCCAAATTTGAATCCAAATCCAAAAAAGTTTCCTTCAGTATGAGAATTTATTTATACTTTATTATTTTTAGATTCACTAAGTTTTCCATAAAGTGTGCCAAATTATTTTTATTATAAAGTAGTCTATGCCCAAATTTTAATCCAAATCCAAAAAAGTTGGCCTTGAATTTGTGAATTTATTTATATTTTATTTTTTTTTAGATTTACTAAGTTTTCAATAAGGTGTGCCAAATTATTTTGATTATAAAGTAGTCTATGCCCAAATTTGAATCCAAATCCAAACAAGTTGGTCTTGAATTTGAAAATTTATTTATACTTTATTTTTTTTTAAGATTTACTAAGTTTTCCATTAAGTGTGCCAAATTATTTTCATTATAAAGTAGTCTATGCCCAAATTTGAATCCAAATCCAAAAAAGTTTCCTTCAGTATGAGAATTTATTTATACTTTATTATTTTTAGATTCACTAAGTTTTCCATAAAGTGTGCCAAATTATTTTCATTATAAAGTAGTCTATGCCCAAATTTTAATCCAAATCCAAAAAAGTTGGCCTTGAATTTGTGAATTTATTTATATTTTATTTTTTTTTAGATTTACTAAGTTTTCAATAAGGTGTGCCAAATTATTTTGATTATAAAGTAGTCTATGCCCAAATTTGAATCCAAATCCAAAAAATTGGGCCTTGAGTATGAGAATTTATTTATACTTTATTATTTTTAGATTCACTAAGTTTTCCATAAAGTGTGCCAAATTATTTTCATTATAAAGTAGTCTATGCCCAAATTTGAATCCAAATCCAAAAAAGTTTCCTTCAGTATGAGAATTTATTTATACTTTATTATTTTTAGATTCACTAAGTTTTCCATAAAGTGTGCCAAATTATTTTGATTATAAAGTAGTCTATGCCCAAATTTGAATCCAAATCCAAAAAAGTTTCCTTCAGTATGAGAATTTATTTATACTTTATTATTTTTAGATTCACTAAGTTTTCCATAAAGTGTGCCAAATTATTTTGATTATAAAGTAGTCTATGCCCAAATTTGAATCCAAATCCAAAAAATTGGGCCTTGAGTATGAGAATTTATTTATACTTTATTATTTTTAGATTCACTAAGTTTTCCATAAAGTGTGCCAAATTATTTTCATTATAAAGTAGTCTATGCCCAAATTTTAATCCAAATCCAAAAAAGTTGGCCTTGAATTTGATAATTTATTTATATTTTATTTTTTTTTAGATTTACTAAGTTTTCAATAAGGTGTGCCAAATTATTTTGATTATAAAGTAGTCTATGCCCAAATTTGAATCCAAATCCAAAAAATTGGGCCTTGAGTATGAGAATTTATTTATACTTTATTATTTTTAGATTCACTAAGTTTTCCATAAAGTGTGCCAAATTATTTTCATTAAAAGTAGTCTATGCCCAAATTTGAATCCAAATCCAAAAAAGTTTCCTTCAGTATGAGAATTTATTTATACTTTATTATTTTTAGATTCACTAAGTTTTCCATAAAGTGTGCCAAATTATTTTGATTATAAAGTAGTCTATGCCCAAATTTGAATCCAAATCCAAAAAAGTTTCCTTCAGTATGAGAATTTATTTATACTTTATTATTTTTAGATTCACTAAGTTTTCCATAAAGTGTGCCAAATTATTTTCATTATAAAGTAGTCTATGCCCAAATTTGAATCCAAATCCAAAAAAGTTTCCTTCAGTATGAGAATTTATTTATACTTTATTATTTTTAGATTCACTAAGTTTTCCATAAAGTGTGCCAAATTATTTTCATTATAAAGTAGTCTATGTCCAAATTTGAATCCAAATCCAAAAAAGTTGGCCTTGAATTTGAGAATTTATTTATACTTTATTATTTTTAGATTCACTAAGTTTTCCATAAAGTGTGCCAAATTATTTTCATTATAAAGTAGTCTATGCCCAAATTTGAATCCAAATCCAAAAAAGTTTCCTTCAGTATGAGAATTTATTTATACTTTATTATTTTTAGATTCACTAAGTTTTCCATAAAGTGTGCCAAATTATTTTCATTATAAAGTAGTCTATGCCCAAATTTTAATCCAAATCCAAAAAAGTTGGCCTTGAATTTGTGAATTTATTTATATTTTATTTTTTTTTAGATTTACTAAGTTTTCAATAAGGTGTGCCAAATTATTTTGATTATAAAGTAGTCTATGCCCAAATTTGAATCCAAATCCAAAAAATTGGGCCTTGAGTATGAGAATTTATTTATACTTTATTATTTTTAGATTCACTAAGTTTTCCATAAAGTGTGCCAAATTATTTTCATTATAAAGTAGTCTATGCCCAAATTTGAATCCAAATCCAAAAAAGTTGGCCTTGAATTTGAGAATTTATTTATATTTTATTTTTTTTTAGATTTACTAAGTTTTCCATTAAGTGTGCCAAATTATTTTCATTATAAAGTAGTCTATGCCCAAATTTGAATCCAAATCCAAAAAAGTTGGCCTTGAATTTGAGAATTTATTTATATTTTATTTTTTTTTAGATTTACTAAGTTTTCAATAAGGTGTGCCAAATTATTTTGATTATAAAGTAGTCTATGCCCAAATTTGAATCCAAATCCAAAAAATTGGGCCTTGAGTATGAGAATTTATTTATACTTTATTATTTTTAGATTCACTAAGTTTTCCATAAAGTGTGCCAAATTATTTTCATTATAAAGTAGTCTATGCCCAAATTTTAATCCAAATCCAAAAAAGTTGGCCTTGAATTTGATAATTTATTTATATTTTATTTTTTTTTTAGATTTACTAAGTTTTCCATTAAGTGTGCCAAATTATTTTCATTATAAAGTAGTCTATGCCCAAATTTGAATCCAAATCCAAACAAGTTGGCCTTGAGTTTGAGAATTTATTTATATTTTTTTTTTTTTAGATTTACTAAGATTTCCATAAAGTGTACAAAATTATTTTCATTATAAAGTAGTCTATGCCCAAATTTGAATCCAAATCCAAAAAAGTTGGCCTTGAATTTGATAATTTATTTATATTTTATTTTTTTTTAGATTTACTAAGTTTTCCATTAAGTGTGCCAAATTATTTTCATTATAAAGTAGTCTATGCCCAAATTTGAATCCAAATCCAAAAAAGTTGGCCTTGAATTTGAGAATTTATTTATATTTTATTTTTTTTTAGATTTACTAAGTTTTCAATAAGGTGTGCCAAATTATTTTGATTATAAAGTAGTCTATGCCCAAATTTGAATCCAAATCCAAAAAATTGGGCCTTGAGTATGAGAATTTATTTATACTTTATTATTTTTAGATTCACTAAGTTTTCCATAAAGTGTGCCAAATTATTTTCATTATAAAGTAGTCTATGCCCAAATTTTAATCCAAATCCAAAAAAGTTGGCCTTGAATTTGATAATTTATTTATATTTTATTTTTTTTTTAGATTTACTAAGTTTTCCATTAAGTGTGCCAAATTATTTTCATTATAAAGTAGTCTATGCCCAAATTTGAATCCAAATCCAAACAAGTTGGCCTTGAGTTTGAGAATTTATTTATATTTTTTTTTTTTTAGATTTACTAAGATTTCCATAAAGTGTACAAAATTATTTTCATTATAAAGTAGTCTATGCCCAAATTTGAATCCAAATCCAAAAAAGTTGGCCTTGAATTTGAGAATTTATTTATATTTTATTTTTTTTAGATTTACTAAGTTTTCCATAAAGTGTGCCAAATTATTTTCACTATAAAGTAGTCTATGCCCAAATTTGAATCCAAATCCAAAAAAGTTGGCCTTGAATTTGAGAATTTATTTATATTTTATTTTTTTTAGATTATTTTCATTATAAAGTAGTCTATGCCCAAATTTGAATCCAAATCCAAACAAGTTGGTCTTGAATTTGAAAATTTATTTATACTTTATTTTTTTTTAAGATTTACTAAGTTTTCCATTAAGTGTGCCAAATTATTTTCATTATAAAGTAGTCGATGCCCAAATTTGAATCCAAATCCAAAAAAGTTGGCCTTGAATTTGAGAATTTATTTATACTTTATTTTTTTTTAGATTTACTAAGTTTTCCATTAAGTGTGCCAAATTATTTTCATTATAAAGTAGTCTATGCCCAAATTTTAATCCAAATCCAAAAAAGTTGGCCTTGAATTTGATAATTTATTTATATTTTATTTTTTTTTAGATTTACTAAGTTTTCCATTAAGTGTGCCAAATTATTTTCATTATAAAGTAGTCTATGCCCAAATTTGAATCCAAATCCAAAAAAGTTGGCCTTGAATTTGATAATTTATTTATATTTTATTTTTTTTTTAGATTTACTAAGTTTTCCATTAAGTGTGCCAAATTATTTTCATTATAAAGTAGTCGATGCCCAAATTTGAATCCAAATCCAAAAAAGTTGGCCTTGAATTTGAGAATTTATTTATACTTTATTTTTTTTTAGATTTACTAAGTTTTCCATTAAGTGTGCCAAATTATTTTCATTATAAAGTAGTCTATGCCCAAATTTTAATCCAAATCCAAAAAAGTTGGCCTTGAATTTGATAATTTATTTATATTTTATTTTTTTTTTAGATTTACTAAGTTTTCCATTAAGTGTGCCAAATTATTTTCATTATAAAGTAGTCTATGCCCAAATTTGAATCCAAATCCAAACAAGTTGGCCTTGAGTTTGAGAATTTATTTATATTTTTTTTTTTTTAGATTTACTAAGATTTCCATAAAGTGTACAAAATTATTTTCATTATAAAGTAGTCTATGCCCAAATTTGAATCCAAATCCAAAAAAGTTGGCCTTGAATTTGAGAATTTATTTATATTTTATTTTTTTTAGATTTACTAAGTTTTCCATAAAGTGTGCCAAATTATTTTCACTATAAAGTAGTCTATGCCCAAATTTGAATCCAAATCCAAAAAAGTTGGCCTTGAATTTGAGAATTTATTTATATTTTATTTTTTTTAGATTATTTTCATTATAAAGTAGTCTATGCCCAAATTTGAATCCAAATCCAAACAAGTTGGTCTTGAATTTGAAAATTTATTTATACTTTATTTTTTTTTAAGATTTACTAAGTTTTCCATTAAGTGTGCCAAATTATTTTCATTATAAAGTAGTCGATGCCCAAATTTGAATCCAAATCCAAAAAAGTTGGCCTTGAATTTGAGAATTTATTTATACTTTATTTTTTTTTTAGATTTACTAAGTTTTCCATTAAGTGTGCCAAATTATTTTCATTATAAAGTAGTCTATGCCCAAATTTGAATCCAAATCCAAAAAAGTTGGCCTTGAATTTGAGAATTTATTTATACTTTATTTTTTTTTAGATTTACTAAGTTTTCCATTAAGTGTGCCAAATTTTTTTCATTATAAAGTAGTCTATGCCCAAATTTGAATCCAAATCCAAAAAAGTTGGCCTTGAATTTGAGAATTTATTTATATTTTTTTTTTTTTTTTTTTTTGATTTACTAAGTTTTGCATAAAGTGTGCCAAATTATTTTCAATATAAAGTAGTCTATGCCCAAATTTGAATCCAAATCCAAAAAAGTTGGCCTTGAATTTGAGAATTTATTTATACTTTATTTTTTTTTTAGATTTACTAAGTTTTCCATTAAGTGTGCCAAATTATTTTCATTATAAAGTAGTCTATGCCCAAATTTGAATCCAAATCCAAAAAAGTTGGCCTTGAATTTGAGAATTTATTTATATATATATATATATTTTTTTTTTTTTTGATTTACTAAGTTTTGCATAAAGTGTGCCAAATTATTTTCATTATAAAGTAGTCTATGGCCAAATTTGAATCCAAATCCAAAAAAGTTGGCCTTGAATTTGAAAATTTGTTTATATTTTATTTTTTTTTAGATTTACAAAGTTTTCCATAAGGTGTACTAAGTTTTCCATAAAGTGTGCCAAATTATTTTCATTATAAAAAGTGTGCCAAATTATTTTCATTATAAAGTAGTCTATGCCCAAATTTGAATCCAAATCCAAAAAAGTTGGCCTTGAATTTGAGAATTTATTTATACTTTATTATTTTTAGATTTACTAAGTTTTCCATAAAGTGTGCCAAATTTTTTTCATTATAAAGTAGTCTATGGCCAAATTTGAATCCAAATCCAAAAAAGTTGGCCTTGAATTTGAAAATTTGTTTATATTTTATTTTTTTTTAGATTTACAAAGTTTTCCATAAGGTGTACTAAGTTTTCCATAAAGTGTGCCAAATTATTTTCATTATAAAAAGTGTGCCAAATTATTTTCATTATAAAGTAGTCTATGCCCAAATTTGAATCCAAATCCAAAAAAGTTTCCTTCAGTATGAGAATTTATTTATACTTTATTATTTTTAGATTCACTAAGTTTTCCATAAAGTGTGCCAAATTATTTTCATTATAAAGTAGTCTATGCCCAAATTTGAATCCAAATCCAAAAAAGTTGGCCTTGAATTTGAGAATTTATTTATATATATATATATATTTTTTTTTTTTTTGATTTACTAAGTTTTGCATAAAGTGTGCCAAATTATTTTCATTATAAAGTAGTCTATGGCCAAATTTGAATCCAAATCCAAAAAAGTTGGCCTTGAATTTGAAAATTTGTTTATATTTTATTTTTTTTTAGATTTACAAAGTTTTCCATAAGGTGTACTAAGTTTTCCATAAAGTGTGCCAAATTATTTTCATTATAAAAAGTGTGCCAAATTATTTTCATTATAAAGTAGTCTATGCCCAAATTTGAATCCAAATCCAAAAAAGTTGGCCTTGAATTTGAGAATTTATTTATACTTTATTATTTTTAGATTTACTAAGTTTTCCATAAAGTGTGCCAAATTTTTTTCATTATAAAGTAGTCTATGGCCAAATTTGAATCCAAATCCAAAAAAGTTGGCCTTGAATTTGAAAATTTGTTTATATTTTATTTTTTTTTAGATTTACAAAGTTTTCCATAAGGTGTACTAAGTTTTCCATAAAGTGTGCCAAATTATTTTCATTATAAAAAGTGTGCCAAATTATTTTCATTATAAAGTAGTCTATGCCCAAATTTGAATCCAAATCCAAAAAAGTTTCCTTCAGTATGAGAATTTATTTATACTTTATTATTTTTAGATTCACTAAGTTTTCCATAAAGTGTGCCAAATTATTTTCATTATAAAGTAGTCTATGCCCAAATTTGAATCCAAATCCAAAAAAGTTGGCCTTGAATTTGAGAATTTATTTATACTTTATTATTTTTAGATTCACTAAGTTTTCCATAAAGTTTGCCAAATTATTTTCATTATATAGTAGTCTATTCCCAAATTTGAATCCAAATGCAAAAAAGTTGGTCTTGAATTTGAGAATTTATTTATATTTTATTTTTTTTTTTTTAGATTTACTAAGTTTTCCATAAAGTGCGCCAAATTATTTTCATTATAAAGTAGTCTATGCCCAAATTTGAATCCAAATGCAAAAAAGTTGGTCTTGAATTTGAGAATTTATTTATATTTTATTTTTTTTTTTTAGATTTACTAAGTTTTCCATAAAGTGTGCCAAATTATTTTCATTATAAAGTAGTATATGCCAAAATTTGAATCCAGATTTAAAATTTTCTCAATATATTTTTCAAAGAAATCCTTCATTCGTTCAGAAGAATGGAACTCAGACAAAATGTTGACTGTCGAATCAAACTCTCTGAATTTGAATACCGGTGCGAACCTTTCTTATAAAAATCCTAGTACTGAAATATTATCTTTTCAAAACCCAATCGCTTTTAATTTAAAAACTTTTCTTATAAAATCACATCAACTTGCCAATTTGTCGAAGTTGGTTGGGTCTGAATCCAAATACAAATTTGAATTTTTTTCTTTTTTTCAAAAAAGTTGGCCTTGAATTTGAGAATTTTTGTTTATATTTTTTATTTTTAGATTTACTAAGTTTTGCATAAAGTATGCCAAATTATTTTTATTATAAAGTAGTCTATGCCAAAATTTGAATCGAAATTTAAAATATTCTCAATATATTTAAAAAAAAAATCATTCATTGATTTCCACTAGAGTTGTGCTTTTTCGTTCATTTCAGAGATTCGAATCTTTCGTTCTTTTTCTGATGAACGAACAAGTTGTTCTTTTTGTTCATCTGTTCTTTTTTTTTCAAGCAAATTTGATCAATGCTGCTCGCACCCGCGAAAAAAGCCAACAAGTATAGATGGGGGTGTGTATGCAGCAATGCTTTGTGTAGGTGTATTTAAATGAGTAATGAATAAATAAGGTAATATATGTATATCTTCAAGTTTAATAAATGTAATGATTAGTTTCTTATAAAACATGTTTTTCATAAATAGTCCATACATATATTTTTGTAGCAGTGTCACACAAAGATGACCACACATATCTTTAGTGTAAGTGTCATCATCGACATTCGTGCTCACTGTGAATTTCTGCGTATGTATGTATGAATTTACAATGTTCGCGAACGAGAAGAGAGAAAGAATAACATTAGATAAAACGAACTAAAAGAACAAATGAACTAAAAGAACAAAAAGAACAGAAATCGAAGATCTAGTTCACTTGTTCAGTTGAGAGACCCGGTCAATTGAACAAGTTCAGAACGAAATGACCCAACTCTAATTTCCACGCTATACACAAATTGAAAATTCAACTTTTATTTTTTTTTTCATGAAATATGATACTCTGTTCTAACAGAAAAATAAATTGAGGAAATTTCAATTTAAATTGAGTGGTATTCATACAACTCAATTTAGCTTACACAATAGTAATTTGACAGCTGGTGTTGTTTCGAATTAAAAATTTATTTGTGAAAAAACATAATTTTAAAAATATGGAAAATTCTAAACGTGAGTTGTTATTTAAAGCCATAGAATCAAGTTTGGATTCACGGTTGGCTTTTAAAATTTGAAATTTACTCACAATATATGTTGTGCCCCGCGACCACCGTGGTGTGATGGTAGCGTGCTCCGCCTATCACTCCGTATGCCCTGGGTTCAACTCCCGGGCAAAGCAACATCAAAATTTTAGAAATACGATTTTTCAATTAGAAGAAAATTTTTCTAAGCGGGGTCGCCCCTCGGCAGTGTCTGGCAAGCGCTCCGATTGTATTTCTGCCATGAAAAGCTCTCAGTGAAAACTCATCTGCCTTGCAGATGCCGTTCGGAGTCGGCATAAAACATGTAGGTCCCGTCCGGCCAATTTGTAGGGAAAAATCAAGAGGAGCACGACGCAAATTGGAAGAGAAGCTCGGCCTTAGATCTCTTCGGAGGTTATCGCGCCTTACATTTATTTTTTTTTTTTATATGTTGTGCCCCGTCATTTTTAACAAAATATTGATTTAATTTATTTTTATTTGACGTTTCGTTACTTTGACATTTGGATTTTTTCGTAAAATTGAATTTTTAGATTCACTAAGTTTTCCATAAAGTGTGCCAAATTATTTTCATTATAAAGTAGTCTATGCCCAAATTTTAATCCAAATCCAAAAAAGTTGGCCTTGAATTTGAGAATTTATTTATATTTTATTTTTTTTTAGATTTACTAAGTTTTCAATAAGGTGTGCCAAATTATTTTGATTATAAAGTAGTCTATGCCCAAATTTGAATCCAAATCCAAAAAATTGGGCCTTGAGTATGAGAATTTATTTATACTTTATTATTTTTAGATTCACTAAGTTTTCCATAAAGTGTGCCAAATTATTTTCATTATAAAGTAGTCTATGCCCAAATTTTAATCCAAATCCAAAAAAGTTGGCCTTGAATTTGATAATTTATTTATATTTTATTTTTTTTTAGATTTACTAAGTTTTCCATTAAGTGTGCCAAATTATTTTCATTATAAAGTAGTCTATGCCCAAATTTGAATCCAAATCCAAAAAAGTTGGCCTTGAATTTGAGAATTTATTTATATTTTATTTTTTTTTAGATTTACTAAGTTTTCAATAAGGTGTGCCAAATTATTTTGATTATAAAGTAGTCTATGCCCAAATTTGAATCCAAATCCAAAAAATTGGGCCTTGAGTATGAGAATTTATTTATACTTTATTATTTTTAGATTCACTAAGTTTTCCATAAAGTGTGCCAAATTATTTTCATTATAAAGTAGTCTATGCCCAAATTTTAATCCAAATCCAAAAAAGTTGGCCTTGAATTTGATAATTTATTTATATTTTATTTTTTTTTTAGATTTACTAAGTTTTCCATTAAGTGTGCCAAATTATTTTCATTATAAAGTAGTCTATGCCCAAATTTGAATCCAAATCCAAACAAGTTAGCCTTGAATTTGAGAGTTTATTTACATTTTATTTTTTTTTAGATTTACTAAGTTTTCCATAACGTGTGCCAAATTATTTTCATTATAAAGTAGCCTATGCCCAAATTTGAATCCAAATCCAAACAAGTGGGCCTTGAGTTTGAGAATTTATTTATATTTTTTTTTTTTTAGATTTACTAAGATTTCCATAAAGTGTACAAAATTATTTTCATTATAAAGTAGTCTATGCCCAAATTTGAATCCAAATCCAAAAAAGTTGGCCTTGAATTTGAGAATTTATTTATATTTTATTTTTTTTAGATTTACTAAGTTTTCCATAAAGTGGGGCAAATTATTTTCATTATAAAGTAGTTTATGCCCAAATTTGAATCCAAATCCAAAAAATTGGGCCTTGAGTATGAGAATTTATTTATACTTTATTTTTTTAGATTCACTAAGTTTTCCATAAAGTGTGCCAAATTATTTTCACTATAAAGTAGTCTATGCCCAAATTTGAATCCAAATCCAAAAAAGTTGGCCTTGAATTTGAGAATTTATTTATATTTTATTTTTTTTAGATTATTTTCATTATAAAGTAGCCTATGCCCAAATTTGAATCCAAATCCAAACAAAATGGTCTTGAATTTGAAAATTTATTCATACTTTATTTTTTTTTAAGATTTACTAAGTTTTCCATTAAGTGTGCCAAATTATTTTCATTATAAAGTAGTCTATGCCCAAATTTGAATCCAAATCCAAAAAAGTTGGCCTTGAATTTGAGAATTTATTTATACTTTATTTTTTTTTTAGATTTACTAAGTTTTCCATTAAGTGTGCCAAATTATTTTCATTATAAAGTAGTCTATGCCCAAATTTGAATCCAAATCCAAAAAAGTTGGCCTTGAATTTGAGAATTTATTTATACTTTATTTTATTTTAGATTTACTAAGTTTTCCATTAAGTGTGCCAAATTTTTTTCATTATAAAGTAGTCTATGCGCAAATTTGAATCCAAATCCAAAAAAGTTGGCCTTGAATTTGAGAATTTATTTATATTTTTTTTTTTTTTTTTTTTTTGATTTACTAAGTTTTGCATAAAGTGTGCCAAATTATTTTCAATATAAAGTAGTCTATGCCCAAATTTGAATCCAAATCCAAAAAAGTTGGCCTTGAATTTGAGAATTTATTTATACTTTATTTTTTTTTTAGATTTACTAAGTTTTCCATTAAGTGTGCCAAATTATTTTCATTATAAAGTAGTCTATGCCCAAATTTGAATCCAAATCCAAAAAATTTGGCCTTGAATTTGAGAATTTATTTATATATATATATTTTTTTTTTTTTTTTGATTTACTAAGTTTTGCATAAAGTGTGCCAAATTATTTTCATTATAAAGTAGTCTATGTCCAAATTTGAATCCAAATCCAAAAAAGTTGGCCTTGAATTTGAGAATTTATTTATACTTTATTATTTTTAGATTTACTAAGTTTTCCATAAAGTGTGCCAAATTTTTTTCATTATAAAGTAGTCTATGGCCAAATTTGAATCCAAATCCAAAAAATTTGGCCTTGAATTTGAAAATTTGTTTATATTTTATTTTTTTTTAGATTTACTAAGTTTTCCATAAGGTGTACTAAGTTTTCCATAAAGTGTGCCAAATTATTTTCATTATAAAAAGTGTGCCAAATTATTTTCATTATAAAGTAGTCTATGCCCAAATTTGGATCCAAATCCAAAAAAGTTTCCTTCAGTATGAGAATTTATTTATACTTTATTATTTTTAGATTCACTAAGTTTTCCATAAAGTGTGCCAAATTATTTTCATTATAAAGTAGTCTATGCCCAAATTTGAATCCAAATCCAAAAAAGTTTCCTTCAGTATGAGAATTTATTTATACTTTTTTATTTTTAGATTCACTAAGTTTTCCATAAAGTGTGCCAAATTATTTTCATTATAAAGTATTCTATGCCCAAATTTGAATCCAAATCCAAAAAAGTTGGCTTTGAGTATGAGAATTTATTTATACTTTATTATTTTGAGATTCACTAAGTTTTCCATAAAGTTTGCCAAATTATTTTCATTATATAGTAGTCTATTCCCAAATTTGAATCCAAATGCAAAAAAGTTGGTGTTGAATTTGAGAATTTATTTATATTTTATTTTTTTTTTTTAGATTTACTAAGTTTTCCATAAAGTGCGCCAAATTATTTTCATTATAAAGTAGTCTATGCCCAAATTTGAATCCAAATCCAAAAAAGTTTGCCTTGTATTTGAGAATTTATTTATATATAATGTTTTTTAGATTTACTCAGTTTTGCATAAAGTCTGCCAAATTATTTTCATTATAAAGTAGTATATGCCAAAATTTGAATCCAGATTTAAAATTTTCTCAATATATTTTTCAAAGAAATCTTTCATTCGTTCAGAAGGATGGAACTCAGACAAAATGTTGACTGTCGAATCAGACTCTTTGAATTTGAATACCGGTGCGAACCTTTCTTATAAAAATCCTAGTACTGAAATATTATCTTTTCAAAACCCAATCGCTTTTAATTTAAAAACTTTTCTTATAAAATCACATCAACTTGCCTATTTGTCGAAGTTGGCTGGGTCTGAATCCAAATACAAATTTGAATTTTTTTCTTTTTTTAAAAAAAGTTGGCCTTGAATTTGAGAATTTTTTTTTTATATTTTTTATTTTTAGATTTACTAAGTTTTGCATAAAGTATGCCAAATTATTTTTATTATAAAGTAGTCTATGCCAAAATTTGAATCGAAATTTAAAATATTCTCAATATATTTTAAAAAAAAATCATTCATTGATTTCCACGCTATACACAAATTGAAAATTCAACTTTTATTTTTTTTTTTCATGAAATATGATACTCTGTTCTAACAGAAAAATAAATTGAGGAAATTTCAATTTAAATTGAGTGGTATTCATACAACTCAATTTAGCTTACACAATAGTAATTTGACAGCTGGTGTTGTTTCGAATTAAAAATTTATTTGTGAAAAAACATAATTTTAAAAATATGGAAAATTCTAAACGTGAGTTGTTATTTAAAGCCATAGAATCAAGTTTGGATTCACGGTTGGCTTTTAAAATTTGAAATTTACTCACAATATATGTTGTGCCCCGCGACCACCGTGGTGTGATGGTAGCGTGCTCCGCCTATCACTCCGTATGCCCTGGGTTCAACTCCCGGGCAAAGCAACATCAAAATTTTAGAAATACGATTTTTCAATTAGAAGAAAATTTTTCTAAGCGGGGTCGCCCCTCGGCAGTGTCTGGCAAGCGCTCCGATTGTATTTCTGCCATGAAAAGCTCTCAGTGAAAACTCATCTGCCTTGCAGATGCCGTTCGGAGTCGGCATAAAACATGTAGGTCCCGTCCGGCCAATTTGTAGGGAAAAATCAAGAGGAGCACGACGCAAATTGGAAGAGAAGCTCGGCCTTAGATCTCTTCGGAGGTTATCGCGCCTTACATTTATTTTTTTTTTTTATATGTTGTGCCCCGTCATTTTTAACAAAATATTGATTTAATTTATTTTTATTTGACGTTTCGTTACTTTGACATTTGGATTTTTTCGTAAAATTGAATTTTTAGATTCACTAAGTTTTCCATAAAGTGTGCCAAATTATTTTCATTATAAAGTAGTCTATGTCCAAATTTGAATCCAAATCCAAAAAAGTTGGCCTTGAATTTGAGAATTTATTTATACTTTATTATTTTTAGATTCACTAAGTTTTCCATAAAGTGTGCCAAATTTTTTTCATTATAAAGTAGTCTATGGCCAAATTTGAATCCAAATCCAAAAAAGTTGGCCTTGAATTTGAAAATTTATTTATATTTTATTTTTTTTTAGATTTACTAAGTTTTCCATAAAGTGTGCCAAATTATTTTCATTATAAAAAGTGTGCCAAATTATTTTCATTATAAAGTAGTCTATGCCCAAATTTGAATTCAAATCCAAAAAAGTTTCCTTCAGTATGAGAATTTATTTATACTTTTTTATTTTTAGATTCACTAAGTTTTCCATAAAGTGTGCCAAATTATTTTCATTATAAAGTAGTCTATGCCCAAATTTGAATCCAAATCCAATAAAGTTGGCTTTGAGTATGAGAATTTATTTATACTTTATTATTTTTAGATTCACTAAGTTTTCCATAAAGTGTGCCAAATTATTTTCATTATAAAGTAGTCTATGCCCAAATTTGAATCCAAATCCAATAAAGTTGGCTTTGAGTATGAGAATTTATTTATACTTTATTATTTTTAGATTCACTAAGTTTTCCATAAAGTGTGCCAAATTATTTTCATTATAAAGTAGTCTATGTCCAAATTTGAATCCAAATCCAAAAAAGTTGGCCTTGAATTTGAGAATTTATTTATACTTTATTATTTTTAGATTTACTAAGTTTTCCATAAAGTGTGCCAAATTTTTTTCATTATAAAGTAGTCTATGGCCAAATTTGAATCCAAATCCAAAAAAGTTGGCCTTGAATTTGAAAATTTATTTATATTTTATTTTTTTTTAGATTTACTAAGTTTTCCATAAAGTGTGCCAAATTATTTTCATTATAAAAAGTGTGCCAAATTATTTTCATTATGAAGTAGTCTATGCCCAAATTTGAATCCAGATCCAAAAAAGTTTCCTTCAGTATGAGAATTTATTTATACTTTTTTATTTTTAGATTCACTAAGTTTTCCATAAAGTGTGCCAAATTATTTTCATTATAAAGTAGTCTATGCCCAAATTTGAATCCAAATCCAAAAAAGTTGGCTTTGAGTATGAGAATTTATTTATACTTTATTATTTTTAGATTCACTAAGTTTTCCATAAAGTTTGCCAAATTATTTTCATTTATAGTAGTCTATTCCCAAATTTGAATCCAAATGCAAAAAAGTTGGTCTTGAATTTGAGAATTTATTTACATTTTATTTTTTTTTTAGATTTACTAAGTTTTCCATAAAGTGCGCCAAATTATTTTCATTATAAAGTAGTCTATGCCCAAATTTGAATCCAAATCCAAAAAAGTTTGCCTTGTATTTGAGAATTTATTTATATATAATGTTTTTTAGATTTACTCAGTTTTGCATAAAGTGTGCCAAATTATTTTCATTATAAAGTAGTATATGCCAAAATTTGAATCCAGATTTAAAATTTTCTCAATATATTTTTCAAAGAAATCCTTCATTCGTTCAGAAGGATGGAACTCAGACAAAATGTTGACTGTCGAATCAGACTCTCTGAATTTGAATACCGGTGCGAACCTTTCTTATAAAAATCCTAGTACTGAAATATTATCTTTTCAAAACCCAATCGCTTTTAATTTAAAAACTTTTCTTATAAAATCACATCAACTTGCCTATTTGTCGAAGTTGGTTGGGTCTGAATCCAAATACAAATTTGAATTTTTTTCTTTTTTTCAAAAAAGTTGGCCTTGAATTTGAGAATTTTTTTTTATATTTTTTATTTTTAGATTTACTAAGTTTTGCATAAAGTATGCCAAATTATTTTTATTATAAAGTAGTCTATGCCAAAATTTGAATCGAAATTTAAAATATTCTCAATATATTTTTCAAAGAAATCATTCATTGATTTCCACGCTATACACAAATTGAAAATTCAACTTTTATTTTTTTTTTCATGAAATATGATACTCTGTTCTAACAGAAAAATAAATTGAGGAAATTTCAATTTAAATTGAGTGGTATCCATACAACTCCATTTAGCTTACACAATATTACACAATAGTAATTTGACAGCTGGTGTTGTTTCGAATTAAAAATTTATTTGTGAAAAAAATAATTTTAAAAACATGGAAAATTCTAAACGTGTGTTATTAATTAAAAGCCATAAAATCAAGTCTGGATTCACGGTTGGCTTTTAAAATTTGAAATTTACTCACAATATATGTTGTGCCCCGTCATTTTTAACAAAATATTGATTTAATTTATTTTTATTTGACGTTTCGTTACTTTGACATTTGGATTTTTTCGTAAAATTGACGTTTAAATCTACTCAATAAACACACTTTACAAGGTTGCAATTGCAGTTTGAAACAATTTATTATTACAATTTATTATATGATAAATTTCGTAATAAATTGCCAATTTGGTGTGTGTTTGTACATAGTATGAGCTTTGGTTTTAAAATTAACAAAAACGTTATGCATTTTAAAAGTTTATTAAATGCGTCCAAGATTTCCCAAATTCAAATGCCAAAATTTTTGCAAAAAAAGTTGGCTTTGATTTCGAATTGTTTAAAGTTGTTTTTATTTTTCTATTCATATGTGTAAGCCATAACTCCGAACGGCATCTGTAAGGCAGATGAGTTTTCCCTGAGAGCTTTTCATGGCAGAAATACAACCGGAGCGCTTGCCAAACACTGCCGAGGGCGACCCCGCATAGAAAAATTTTCTTCTAATTTAAAAACCTTAATTCTAAAATTTTGATGTTGCTTTGCCCGGGGTGCGAACCCAGGGCATACGGTGTGGTAGGCGGAGCACGCTACCATCACACCACGGTGGCCCTCATAAATAGCTTTGAAATAAAATTAAATGCTGTAATGAAATTTATAGGAAGTTGCATTTCATAGTTTGTTAAAAACAATTCCAAACATATTTTCTTCTAAAGGATTTTCCTTCCTTCGTAATTTTTGATGATGGCTCAGTTGCAGTTCGGCAGTCTGCTGACGCGGATTATTATTATTTTTTAATTCATCCTTCAAAAATTGCTTTGAATTAAAAGCTTTTTTGAAATAAAATTACATGCTGTAATGAAATTAATGGGAAGCATCATTTCATATTTTGTGAAAAACAATTCCAAACATATTCTAAAGGATTATCCTTCCTCCGTAATTTTTGATGAAAAGTTTTTTAAATAACTTCTTAATATATAAAACTAAAAATCGCAAAAAAACGGATTTTCCCTCAAAATCGTTTTACAATTTCTCCTTTATGTCTATTGTGATGATTTCCATAAATAATTAAAAATTATTAAGTTAGTCTTATAAAAATCGGTGCCTTTTATTAATGAAAATTTTTGAAATATAAAAATTGAAAACAAATATTTAAATGACTTGACAAATATTAAAACAATTCAAAGTAAAAACAGAAGTTGAGTTGTATTATAAAGTTAAAACATTGAAACTATTATAATAAAAATACCCTACACTATCAAAATGAATTAATTTTATTTTGAAATTCTTCATGAGAAGTCAATTCGAAATTTATAGAAAATTAAAAAAAAAACATTTTTTCTCCCTAATAACGCCTAAGTCCCTAAATCCGTACTATTTAATACGAAAATTAAAAGAAATAACGCCTTAAATAAAATATTGACTTTTTGAAAACGTTTTCTGTAAACTTAGGAAAAATTTGAATCCTTTCATATTCGCCAAACAAAAAAAAAAATACATTTACTTTTCATATTCGCAAAAAAAAATATTCGATCAAATAATTATTTTTTTTTAATTTCCTCAATGTAAAACGTTAATTTTTTTAATTCGAAATTTATAGAAAATAAAAACAAAACATTTTTTCTCCCTAATAACGCCTGAATCCCTTAATTCGTACTATTTAATACGAAAATTAAAAAAATAACGCCTTAGCTAAATATTGACTTTTTGAAAACGTTTTGACGACGACAATGCAATAATAAAAAAAAAATCCCAAAAGGTGGCGCATGGATCTAAATATTTCAAAAAATCGTATTTGTGGTCCGATTTGGCTTTAAATGCGATTTTTGAAAAAACTAAGAAAGAAAACTGCAAACTGAAAACTGTTTGTTCCATTGTTAAATTTCCTATAAGAATCACTCAAAAAGTGAAGAATGCTGTTTTCGCACAATAGGGTCGTTTCATGATTCCAGGTCCCATATACATATTTCTATTCGCAACTTTTGTAATGGAACTATTTCTTTTTGGAAGCCCGATGATTCGCTTTTTATATTTTCAATCTCTTTTTGGGCCTCTTCAATTTCTTTCAAGAATCGAGATGTTTCATCATCATAATGTTGGCGCTTGGTGCTGATTGCCACCTTAAATAAAAAATTGTCACCTTGTTTCTTTGAAATGTCCTCTTTTAATTGTTTGATTTGCTTTTTCGATTTCATTAATATTAATTTCGGATTTTTATACTCAGTTGAGCAGAGCTCACAGAGTATATTAAGTTTGATTGGATAACGGTTGGTTGTACATATATAAAGAAATCGAGATAGATATAGACTTCCATATATCAAAATAATCAGGATCGAAAAAAAATTTGATTGAGCCATGTCCGTCCGTCCGTCCGTCCGTCCGTTAACACGATAACTTGAGTAAATTTTGAGGTATCTTGATGAAATTTGGTATGTAGGTTTCTGAGCACTCATCTCAGATCGCTATTTAAAATGAACGATATCGGACTATAACCACGCCCACTTTTTCGATATCGAAAATTTCGAAAAACCGAAAAAGTGCGATAATTCATTACAAAAGACAGATAAAGCGACGAAACTTGGTAGATGAGTTGAAATTATGACGCAGAATAGAAAATTAGTAAAATTTTGGACAATGGGCGTGGCACCGCCCACTTTTAAAAGAAGGTAATTTAGAAGTTCTGCAAGCTGTAATTTGGCAGTCGTTGAAGATATCATGATGAAATTTGGCAGGAACGTTACTCCTATTACTATATGTACGCTTAATAAAAATTAGCAAAATCAGAGAAGGACCACGCCCACTTTTAAAAAAAATTTTTTTGAAAGTCAAATTTTAGCAAAAAATTTAATATCTTTACAGTATATAAGTAAATTATGTCAAAATTCAATTCCAGTAATGATATGGTGCAACAAAATACAAATGGGCGTGGCTCCGCCCTTTTTCATTTAATTGGTCTAGGATACTTTTAACGCCATAAGTCGAACAAAAATTAACCAATCCTTTTGAAATTTGGTAGGGGCATAGATTTTATGACGATAACTGTTTTCTGTGAAAATGGGCGAAATCTGTTGATGCCACACCCAGTTTTTATACACAGTCGTCCGTCTGTCCTTACGCATGGCCGTTAACACGATAACTTGAGCAAAAATCGACATATCTTTAATGAACTTAGTTCACGTGCTTACTTGAACTCACTTTATTTTGGTATGAAAAACGAACGAAATCCGACTATGACCACGAAAAAAATGCCATAATTCTATACCAAATACGAAAAAAGGGATGAAACATGGTAAGGTAATTGGATTGTTTTATTGACGCGAAATATAACTTTAGAAAAAACTTTATAAAATGGTTGTGACACCTACCATATTAAGTAGAAGAAAATGAAAAAGTTCTGCAGGGCGAAATAAAAAACCCTTAAAATCTTGGCAGGTATTACATATATAAATAAATTAGCGGTATCCAACAGATGATGTTCTGGGTCACCCTGGTCCACATTTTGGTCGATTTCTGGAAAACGCCTTCACACCACTCCCTTTTAAAACTCTCATTAATACCTTTAATTTTATACCCATATCGTACAAACTCATTCTAGAGTCACCCCTGGTCCACCTTTATGGCGATATCTCGAAAAGGCGGCCACCTATAGAACTAAGCCCCACGCCCTTTTAAAATACTCATTAACACCTTTCATTTGATACCCATATCGTACAAACAAAGTCTAAAGTCACCCCTGGTCCACCTTTATGGCGATATCTCGAAAAGGCGAACACCTATAGAACGAAGGCCCACTCCCTTTTAAAAATACTCATTAGCACCTTTCATTTGATACCCATATCGTACAAACAAAGTCTAGAGTCACCCCTGGTCCACCTTTATTGCGATACCTCGAAAAGGCGTCCACCTATAGAACTAAGGCCCACTCCCTTTTAAAATACTCATTAACTCCTTTCCTTTGATACCCATATTGCACAAACGAATTCTAGAGTCACCCCTGTCCCACCTTTATGGCGATATCTCGAAACGGCGTCCACCTATGGAACTAAGGATTACTCACTTTTAAAATACTCATTAACACCTTTCTTTTGATAACCATATTGTACAAAGAAATTCTAGGGTCACCCCTGGTCCACCTTTATGGCGATATCTCGAAACGGCGTCCACCTATGGAACTAAGGATTACTCCCTTTTAAAATACCTATTAACACCTTTCATTTGATACCCATATCGTACAAACGCATTCTAGAGTCACCCCTGGCCCACCTTTATGGCGATATCTCGAAAAGGCGACAACCTATAAAACAACCACCACTCCCTTTTAAAACCCTCTTTTATACGTTTAATTTGATACCCATATCGTACAAACACATTCTAGAGTCACCACTGGTCCACCTTTATGGCGATATTTCGAAACGGCATCCACCTATAGAACTAAGGCCCACTCCCTTTTAAAATACTCATTAACACCATTCGTTTGATGCCCATATTGTACAAACAAATTCTAGGGTCACCCCTGGTCCACCTTTGTGGCGATATCTCGAAACTGCGTCCACCTATGGAACTAAGGATTACTCCCTTTTAAAATACTCATTAACACCTTTCATTTGATACCCATAACGTACAAACGCATTCTAGAGTCAACCCTGATCCACCTTTATGGCTATATTCCTAAATGGCGTCCACCTATAGAACTATGGCCCACTCCCTCATAAAATACTCTTTAATGCCTTTCATTTGATACACATGTCATACAAACACATTCCAGGGTTTCCTTCGGTTCATTTTCCTACATGGTTATTTTCCCTTATGTTGTCACCATAGCTCTCAACTGAGTATGTAATGTTCGGTTACACCCGAACTTAACCTTCCTTACTTGTTTTACCTTAACTTTTGATTTTGATAATTAAAAGCTTTTTTGAAATAAAATTACATGCTGTAATGAAATTTATATGAAGTTTCATTTCATAGTTTGTTAAAAACAATTCCAAACATATTTTCTCCTAAAGGATTTTCCTTCCTTCGTAATTTTTGATGATGGCTCAGTTGCAGTTCGGCAGTCTGCTGACGCGGCTTATTATTATTTTTTTAATTCATCCTTCATAAATTGCTTTGAATTAAAAGCTTTTTTGAAATAAAATTAAATGCTGTAATGAAATTTATAGGAAGTTTCATTTCATAGTTTGTTAAAAATAATTCCAAACATATTTCCTCCTAAAGGATTTTCCTTCCTTCGTAATTTTTGATGATGGCTCAGTTGCAGTTCGGCAGTCTGCTGACGCGGCTTATTATTATTTTTTTAATTCATCCTTCATAAATTGCTTTGAATTAAAAGCTTTTTTGAAATAAAATTAAATGCTGTAATGAAATTTATAGGAAGTTTCATTTCATAGTTTGTTAAAAATAATTCCAAACATATTTCCTCCTAAAGGATTTTCCTTCCTTCGTAATTTTTGATGATGGCTCAGTTGCAGTTCGGCAGTCTGCTGACGCGGCTTATTATTATTTTTTTAATTCATCCTTCATAAATTGCTTTGAATTAAAAGCTTTTTTGAAATAAAATTAAATGCTGTAATGAAATTTATAGGAAGTTTCATTTCATAGTTTGTTAAAAATAATTCCAAACATATTTCCTCCTAAAGGATTTTCCTTCCTTCGTAATTTTTGATGATGGCTCAGTTGCAGTTCGGCAGTCTGCTGACGCGGCTTATTATTATTTTTTTAATTCATCCTTCATAAATTGCTTTGAATTAAAAGCTTTTTTGAAATAAAATTAAATGCTGTAATGAAATTTATAGGAAGTTTCATTTCATAGTTTGTTAAAAATAATTCCAAACATATTTCCTCCTAAAGGATTTTCCTTCCTTCGTAATTTTTGATGATGGCTCAGTTGCAGTTCGGCAGTCTGCTGACGCGGCTTATTATTATTTTTTTAATTCATCCTTCATAAATTGCTTTGAATTAAAAGCTTTTTTGAAATAAAATTAAATGCTGTAATGAAATTTATAGGAAGTTTCATTTCATAGTTTGTTAAAAATAATTCCAAACATATTTCCTCCTAAAGGATTTTCCTTCCTTCGTAATTTTTGATGATGGCTCAGTTGCAGTTCGGCAGTCTGCTGACGCGGCTTATTATTATTTTTTTAATTCATCCTTCATAAATTGCTTTGAATTAAAAGCTTTTTTGAAATAAAATTAAATGCTGTAATGAAATTTATAGGAAGTTTCATTTCATAGTTTGTTAAAAATAATTCCAAACATATTTCCTCCTAAAGGATTTTCCTTCCTTCGTAATTTTTGATGATGGCTCAGTTGCAGTTCGGCAGTCTGCTGACGCGGCTTATTATTATTTTTTTAATTCATCCTTCATAAATTGCTTTGAATTAAAAGCTTTTTTGAAATAAAATTAAATGCTGTAATGAAATTTATAGGAAGTTTCATTTCATAGTTTGTTAAAAATAATTCCAAACATATTTCCTCCTAAAGGATTTTCCTTCCTTCGTAATTTTTGATGATGGCTCAGTTGCAGTTCGGCAGTCTGCTGACGCGGCTTATTATTATTTTTTTAATTCATCCTTCATAAATTGCTTTGAATTAAAAGCTTTTTTGAAATAAAATTAAATGCTGTAATGAAATTTATAGGAAGTTTCATTTCATAGTTTGTTAAAAATAATTCCAAACATATTTCCTCCTAAAGGATTTTCCTTCCTTCGTAATTTTTGATGATGGCTCAGTTGCAGTTCGGCAGTCTGCTGACGCGGCTTATTATTATTTTTTTAATTCATCCTTCATAAATTGCTTTGAATTAAAAGCTTTTTTGAAATAAAATTAAATGCTGTAATGAAATTTATAGGAAGTTTCATTTCATAGTTTGTTAAAAATAATTCCAAACATATTTCCTCCTAAAGGATTTTCCTTCCTTCGTAATTTTTGATGATGGCTCAGTTGCAGTTCGGCAGTCTGCTGACGCGGCTTATTATTATTTTTTTAATTCATCCTTCATAAATTGCTTTGAATTAAAAGCTTTTTTGAAATAAAATTAAATGCTGTAATGAAATTTATAGGAAGTTTCATTTCATAGTTTGTTAAAAACAATTCCAAACATATTTTCCCCTAAAGGATTTTCCTTCCTTCGTAATTTTTGATGATGGCTCAGTTGCAGTTCGGCAGTCTGCTGACGCGGCTTATTATTATTTTTTTTAATCCATCCTTATAAATTGCTTTGAATTAAAAGCTTTTTTGAAATAAAATTACATGCTGTAATGAAATTTATAGGAAGTTTCATTTCATAGTTTGTTAAAAACAATTCCAAACATATTTTCTCCTAAAGGATTTTCCTTCCTTCGTAATTTTTGATGATGGCTCAGTTGCAGTTCGGCAGTCTGCTGACGCGGCTTATTATTATTTTTTTAATTCATCCTTCATAAATTGCTTTGAATTAAAAGCTTTTTTGAAATAAAATTAAATGCTGTAATGAAATTTATAGGAAGTTTCATTTCATAGTTTGTTAAAAATAATTCCAAACATATTTCCTCCTAAAGGATTTTCCTTCCTTCGTAATTTTTGATGATGGCTCAGTTGCAGTTCGGCAGTCTGCTGACGCGGCTTATTATTATTTTTTTAATTCATCCTTCATAAATTGCTTTGAATTAAAAGCTTTTTTGAAATAAAATTAAATGCTGTAATGAAATTTATAGGAAGTTTCATTTCATAGTTTGTTAAAAATAATTCCAAACATATTTCCTCCTAAAGGATTTTCCTTCCTTCGTAATTTTTGATGATGGCTCAGTTGCAGTTCGGCAGTCTGCTGACGCGGCTTATTATTATTTTTTTAATTCATCCTTCATAAATTGCTTTGAATTAAAAGCTTTTTTGAAATAAAATTAAATGCTGTAATGAAATTTATAGGAAGTTTCATTTCATAGTTTGTTAAAAATAATTCCAAACATATTTCCTCCTAAAGGATTTTCCTTCCTTCGTAATTTTTGATGATGGCTCAGTTGCAGTTCGGCAGTCTGCTGACGCGGCTTATTATTATTTTTTTAATTCATCCTTCATAAATTGCTTTGAATTAAAAGCTTTTTTGAAATAAAATTAAATGCTGTAATGAAATTTATAGGAAGTTTCATTTCATAGTTTGTTAAAAATAATTCCAAACATATTTCCTCCTAAAGGATTTTCCTTCCTTCGTAATTTTTGATGATGGCTCAGTTGCAGTTCGGCAGTCTGCTGACGCGGCTTATTATTATTTTTTTAATTCATCCTTCATAAATTGCTTTGAATTAAAAGCTTTTTTGAAATAAAATTAAATGCTGTAATGAAATTTATAGGAAGTTTCATTTCATAGTTTGTTAAAAATAATTCCAAACATATTTCCTCCTAAAGGATTTTCCTTCCTTCGTAATTTTTGATGATGGCTCAGTTGCAGTTCGGCAGTCTGCTGACGCGGCTTATTATTATTTTTTTAATTCATCCTTCATAAATTGCTTTGAATTAAAAGCTTTTTTGAAATAAAATTAAATGCTGTAATGAAATTTATAGGAAGTTTCATTTCATAGTTTGTTAAAAATAATTCCAAACATATTTCCTCCTAAAGGATTTTCCTTCCTTCGTAATTTTTGATGATGGCTCAGTTGCAGTTCGGCAGTCTGCTGACGCGGCTTATTATTATTTTTTTAATTCATCCTTCATAAATTGCTTTGAATTAAAAGCTTTTTTGAAATAAAATTACATGCTGTAATGAAATTTATAGGAAGTTTCATTTCATAGTTTGTTAAAAACAATTCCAAACATATTTTCTCCTAAAGGATTTTCCTTCCTTCGTAATTTTTGATGATGGCTCAGTTGCAGTTCGGCAGTCTGCTGACGCGGCTTATTATTATTTTTTTAATTCATCCTTCATAAATTGCTTTGAATTAAAAGCTTTTTTGAAATAAAATTACATGCTGTAATGAAATTTATAGGAAGTTTCATTTCATAGTTTGTTAAAAATAATTCCAAACATATTTCCTCCTAAAGGATTTTCCTTCCTTCGTAATTTTTGATGATGGCTCAGTTGCAGTTCGGCAGTCTGCTGACGCGGCTTATTATTATTTTTTTAATTCATCCTTCATAAATTGCTTTGAATTAAAAGCTTTTTTGAAATAAAATTAAATGCTGTAATGAAATTTATAGGAAGTTTCATTTCATAGTTTGTTAAAAATAAATCCAAACATATTTCCTCCTAAAGGATTTTCCTTCCTTCGTAATTTTTGATGATGGCTCAGTTGCAGTTCGGCAGTCTGCTGACGCGGCTTATTATTATTTTTTTAATTCATCCTTCATAAATTGCTTTGAATTAAAAGCTTTTTTGAAATAAAATTAAATGCTGTAATGAAATTTGTAGGAAGTTTCATTTCATAGTTTGTTAAAAATAATTCCAAACATATTTCCTCCTAAAGGATTTTCCTTCCTTCGTAATTTTTGATGATGGCTCAGTTGCAGTTCGGCAGTCTGCTGACGCGGCTTATTATTATTTTTTTAATTCATCCTTCATAAATTGCTTTGAATTAAAAGCTTTTTTGAAATAAAATTAAATGCTGTAATGAAATTTATAGGAAGTTTCATTTCATAGTTTGTTAAAAATAATTCCAAACATATTTCCTCCTAAAGGATTTTCCTTCCTTCGTAATTTTTGATGATGGCTCAGTTGCAGTTCGGCAGTCTGCTGACGCGGCTTATTATTATTTTTTTAATTCATCCTTCATAAATTGCTTTGAATTAAAAGCTTTTTTGAAATAAAATTAAATGCTGTAATGAAATTTATAGGAAGTTTCATTTCATAGTTTGTTAAAAATAATTCCAAACATATTTCCTCCTAAAGGATTTTCCTTCCTTCGTAATTTTTGATGATGGCTCAGTTGCAGTTCGGCAGTCTGCTGACGCGGCTTATTATTATTTTTTTAATTCATCCTTCATAAATTGCTTTGAATTAAAAGCTTTTTTGAAATAAAATTAAATGCTGTAATGAAATTTATAGGAAGTTTCATTTCATAGTTTGTTAAAAATAATTCCAAACATATTTCCTCCTAAAGGATTTTCCTTCCTTCGTAATTTTTGATGATGGCTCAGTTGCAGTTCGGCAGTCTGCTGACGCGGCTTATTATTATTTTTTTAATTCATCCTTCATAAATTGCTTTGAATTAAAAGCTTTTTTGAAATAAAATTAAATGCTGTAATGAAATTTATAGGAAGTTTCATTTCATAGTTTGTTAAAAATAATTCCAAACATATTTCCTCCTAAAGGATTTTCCTTCCTTCGTAATTTTTGATGATGGCTCAGTTGCAGTTCGGCAGTCTGCTGACGCGGCTTATTATTATTTTTTTAATTCATCCTTCATAAATTGCTTTGAATTAAAAGCTTTTTTGAAATAAAATTAAATGCTGTAATGAAATTTATAGGAAGTTTCATTTCATAGTTTGTTAAAAATAATTCCAAACATATTTCCTCCTAAAGGATTTTCCTTACTTCGTAATTTTTGATGATGGCTCAGTTGCAGTTCGGCAGCCTGCTGACGCGGCTTATTATTATTTTTTTAATTCATCCTTCATAAATTGCTTTGAATTAAAAGCTTTTTTGAAATAAAATTAAATGCTGTAATGAAATTTATAGGAAGTTTCATTTCATAGTTTGTTAAAAATAATTCCAAACATATTTCCTCCTAAAGGATTTTCCTTCCTTCGTAATTTTTGATGATGGCTCAGTTGCAGTTCGGCAGTCTGCTGACGCGGCTTATTATTATTTTTTTAATTCATCCTTCATAAATTGCTTTGAATTAAAAGCTTTTTTGAAATAAAATTAAATGCTGTAATGAAATTTATAGGAAGTTTCATTTCATAGTTTGTTAAAAATAATTCCAAACATATTTCCTCCTAAAGGATTTTCCTTCCTTCGTAATTTTTGATGATGGCTCAGTTGCAGTTCGGCAGTCTGCTGACGCGGCTTATTATTATTTTTTTAATTCATCCTTCATAAATTGCTTTGAATTAAAAGCTTTTTTGAAATAAAATTAAATGCTGTAATGAAATTTATAGGAAGTTTCATTTCATAGTTTGTTAAAAATAATTCCAAACATATTTCCTCCTAAAGGATTTTCCTTCCTTCGTAATTTTTGATGATGGCTCAGTTGCAGTTCGGCAGTCTGCTGACGCGGCTTATTATTATTTTTTTAATTCATCCTTCATAAATTGCTTTGAATTAAAAGCTTTTTTGAAATAAAATTACATGCTGTAATGAAATTTATAGGAAGTTTCATTTCATAGTTTGTTAAAAACAATTCCAAACATATTTTCTCCTAAAGGATTTTCCTTCCTTCGTAATTTTTGATGATGGCTCAGTTGCAGTTCGGCAGTCTGCTGACGCGGCTTATTATTATTTTTTTAATTCATCCTTCATAAATTGCTTTGAATTAAAAGCTTTTTTGAAATAAAATTAAATGCTGTAATGAAATTTATAGGAAGTTTCATTTCATAGTTTGTTAAAAATAATTCCAAACATATTTCCTCCTAAAGGATTTTCCTTCCTTCGTAATTTTTGATGATGGCTCAGTTGCAGTTCGGCAGTCTGCTGACGCGGCTTATTATTATTTTTTTAATTCATCCTTCATAAATTGCTTTGAATTAAAAGCTTTTTTGAAATAAAATTAAATGCTGTAATGAAATTTATAGGAAGTTTCATTTCATAGTTTGTTAAAAATAATTCCAAACATATTTCCTCCTAAAGGATTTTCCTTCCTTCGTAATTTTTGATGATGGCTCAGTTGCAGTTCCGCAGTCTGCTGACGCGGCTTATTATTATTTTTTTAATTCATCCTTCATAAATTGCTTTGAATTAAAAGCTTTTTTGAAATAAAATTACATGCTGTAATGAAATCTATAGGAAGTTTCATTTCATAGTTTGTTAAAAACAATTCCAAACATATTTTCTCCTAAAGGATTTTCCTTCCTTCGTAATTTTTGATGATGGCTCAGTTGCAGTTCGGCAGTCTGCTGACGCGGCTTATTATTATTTTTTTAATTCATCCTTCATAAATTGCTTTGAATTAAAAGCTTTTTTGAAATAAAATTAAATGCTGTAATGAAATTTATAGGAAGTTTCATTTCATAGTTTGTTAAAAATAATTCCAAACATATTTCCTCCTAAAGGATTTTCCTTCCTTCGTAATTTTTGATGATGGCTCAGTTGCAGTTCGGCAGTCTGCTGACGCGGCTTATTATTATTTTTTTAATTCATCCTTCATAAATTGCTTTGAATTAAAAGCTTTTTTGAAATAAAATTAAAGGCTGTAATGAAATTTATAGGAAGTTTCATTTCATAGTTTGTTAAAAATAATTCCAAACATATTTCCTCCTAAAGGATTTTCCTTCCTTCGTAATTTTTGATGATGGCTCAGTTGCAGTTCGGCAGTCTGCTGACGCGGCTTATTATTATTTTTTTAATTCATCCTTCATAAATTGCTTTGAATTAAAAGCTTTTTTGAAATAAAATTACATGCTGTAATGAAATTTATAGGAAGTTTCATTTCATAGTTTGTTAAAAACAATTCCAAACATATTTTCTCCTAAAGGATTTTCCTTCCTTCGTAATTTTTGATGATGGCTCAGTTGCAGTTCGGCAGTCTGCTGACGCGGCTTATTATTATTTTTTTAATTCATCCTTCATAAATTGCTTTGAATTAAAAGCTTTTTTGAAATAAAATTAAATGCTGTAATGAAATTTATAGGAAGTTTCATTTCATAGTTTGTTAAAAATAATTCCAAACATATTTCCTCCTAAAGGATTTTCCTTCCTTCGTAATTTTTGATGATGGCTCAGTTGCAGTTGGGCAGTCTGCTGACGCGGCTTATTATTATTTTTTTAATTCATCCTTCATAAATTGCTTTGAATTAAAAGCTTTTTTGAAATAAAATTACATGCTGTAATGAAATTTATAGGAAGTTTCATTTCATAGTTTGTTAAAAACAATTCCAAACATATTTTCTCCTAAAGGATTTTCCTTCCTTCGTAATTTTTGATGATGGCTCAGTTGCAGTTCGGCAGTCTGCTGACGCGGCTTATTATTATTTTTTTAATTCATCCTTAATAAATTGCTTTGAATTAAAAGCTTTTTTGAAATAAAATTAAATGCTGTAATGAAATTTATAGGAAGTTTCATTTCATAGTTTGTTAAAAATAATTCCAAACATATTTCCTCCTAAAGGATTTTCCTTCCTTCGTAATTTTTGATGATGGCTCAGTTGCAGTTCGGCAGTCTGCTGACGCGGCTTATTATTATTTTTTTAATTCATCCTTCATAAATTGCTTTGAATTAAAAGCTTTTTTGAAATAAAATTAAAGGCTGTAATGAAATTTATAGGAAGTTTCATTTCATAGTTTGTTAAAAATAATTCCAAACATATTTCCTCCTAAAGGATTTTCCTTCCTTCGTAATTTTTGATGATGGCTCAGTTGCAGTTCGGCAGTCTGCTGACGCGGCTTATTATTATTTTTTTAATTCATCCTTCATAAATTGCTTTGAATTAAAAGCTTTTTTGAAATAAAATTAAATGCTGTAATGAAATTTATAGGAAGTTTCATTTCATAGTTTGTTAAAAATAAATCCAAACATATTTCCTCCTAAAGGATTTTCCTTCCTTCGTAATTTTTGATGATGGCTCAGTTGCAGTTCGGCAGTCTGCTGACGCGGCTTATTATTATTTTTTTAATTCATCCTTCATAAATTGCTTTGAATTAAAAGCTTTTTTGAAATAAAATTAAATGCTGTAATGAAATTTGTAGGAAGTTTCATTTCATAGTTTGTTAAAAATAATTCCAAACATATTTCCTCCTAAAGGATTTTCCTTCCTTCGTAATTTTTGATGATGGCTCAGTTGCAGTTCGGCAGTCTGCTGACGCGGCTTATTATTATTTTTTTAATTCATCCTTCATAAATTGCTTTGAATTAAAAGCTTTTTTGAAATAAAATTAAATGCTGTAATGAAATTTATAGGAAGTTTCATTTCATAGTTTGTTAAAAATAATTCCAAACATATTTCCTCCTAAAGGATTTTCCTTCCTTCGTAATTTTTGATGATGGCTCAGTTGCAGTTCGGCAGTCTGCTGACGCGGCTTATTATTATTTTTTTAATTCATCCTTCATAAATTGCTTTGAATTAAAAGCTTTTTTGAAATAAAATTAAATGCTGTAATGAAATTTATAGGAAGTTTCATTTCATAGTTTGTTAAAAATAATTCCAAACATATTTCCTCCTAAAGGATTTTCCTTCCTTCGTAATTTTTGATGATGGCTCAGTTGCAGTTCGGCAGTCTGCTGACGCGGCTTATTATTATTTTTTTAATTCATCCTTCATAAATTGCTTTGAATTAAAAGCTTTTTTGAAATAAAATTAAATGCTGTAATGAAATTTATAGGAAGTTTCATTTCATAGTTTGTTAAAAATAATTCCAAACATATTTCCTCCTAAAGGATTTTCCTTCCTTCGTAATTTTTGATGATGGCTCAGTTGCAGTTCGGCAGTCTGCTGACGCGGCTTATTATTATTTTTTTAATTCATCCTTCATAAATTGCTTTGAATTAAAAGCTTTTTTGAAATAAAATTAAATGCTGTAATGAAATTTATAGGAAGTTTCATTTCATAGTTTGTTAAAAATAATTCCAAACATATTTCCTCCTAAAGGATTTTCCTTCCTTCGTAATTTTTGATGATGGCTCAGTTGCAGTTCGGCAGTCTGCTGACGCGGCTTATTATTATTTTTTTAATTCATCCTTCATAAATTGCTTTGAATTAAAAGCTTTTTTGAAATAAAATTAAATGCTGTAATGAAATTTATAGGAAGTTTCATTTCATAGTTTGTTAAAAATAATTCCAAACATATTTCCTCCTAAAGGATTTTCCTTACTTCGTAATTTTTGATGATGGCTCAGTTGCAGTTCGGCAGCCTGCTGACGCGGCTTATTATTATTTTTTTAATTCATCCTTCATAAATTGCTTTGAATTAAAAGCTTTTTTGAAATAAAATTAAATGCTGTAATGAAATTTATAGGAAGTTTCATTTCATAGTTTGTTAAAAATAATTCCAAACATATTTCCTCCTAAAGGATTTTCCTTCCTTCGTAATTTTTGATGATGGCTCAGTTGCAGTTCGGCAGTCTGCTGACGCGGCTTATTATTATTTTTTTAATTCATCCTTCATAAATTGCTTTGAATTAAAAGCTTTTTTGAAATAAAATTAAATGCTGTAATGAAATTTATAGGAAGTTTCATTTCATAGTTTGTTAAAAATAATTCCAAACATATTTCCTCCTAAAGGATTTTCCTTCCTTCGTAATTTTTGATGATGGCTCAGTTGCAGTTCGGCAGTCTGCTGACGCGGCTTATTATTATTTTTTTAATTCATCCTTCATAAATTGCTTTGAATTAAAAGCTTTTTTGAAATAAAATTAAATGCTGTAATGAAATTTATAGGAAGTTTCATTTCATAGTTTGTTAAAAATAATTCCAAACATATTTCCTCCTAAAGGATTTTCCTTCCTTCGTAATTTTTGATGATGGCTCAGTTGCAGTTCGGCAGTCTGCTGACGCGGCTTATTATTATTTTTTTAATTCATCCTTCATAAATTGCTTTGAATTAAAAGCTTTTTTGAAATAAAATTACATGCTGTAATGAAATTTATAGGAAGTTTCATTTCATAGTTTGTTAAAAACAATTCCAAACATATTTTCTCCTAAAGGATTTTCCTTCCTTCGTAATTTTTGATGATGGCTCAGTTGCAGTTCGGCAGTCTGCTGACGCGGCTTATTATTATTTTTTTAATTCATCCTTCATAAATTGCTTTGAATTAAAAGCTTTTTTGAAATAAAATTAAATGCTGTAATGAAATTTATAGGAAGTTTCATTTCATAGTTTGTTAAAAATAATTCCAAACATATTTCCTCCTAAAGGATTTTCCTTCCTTCGTAATTTTTGATGATGGCTCAGTTGCAGTTCGGCAGTCTGCTGACGCGGCTTATTATTATTTTTTTAATTCATCCTTCATAAATTGCTTTGAATTAAAAGCTTTTTTGAAATAAAATTAAATGCTGTAATGAAATTTATAGGAAGTTTCATTTCATAGTTTGTTAAAAATAATTCCAAACATATTTCCTCCTAAAGGATTTTCCTTCCTTCGTAATTTTTGATGATGGCTCAGTTGCAGTTCCGCAGTCTGCTGACGCGGCTTATTATTATTTTTTTAATTCATCCTTCATAAATTGCTTTGAATTAAAAGCTTTTTTGAAATAAAATTACATGCTGTAATGAAATCTATAGGAAGTTTCATTTCATAGTTTGTTAAAAACAATTCCAAACATATTTTCTCCTAAAGGATTTTCCTTCCTTCGTAATTTTTGATGATGGCTCAGTTGCAGTTCGGCAGTCTGCTGACGCGGCTTATTATTATTTTTTTAATTCATCCTTCATAAATTGCTTTGAATTAAAAGCTTTTTTGAAATAAAATTAAATGCTGTAATGAAATTTATAGGAAGTTTCATTTCATAGTTTGTTAAAAATAATTCCAAACATATTTCCTCCTAAAGGATTTTCCTTCCTTCGTAATTTTTGATGATGGCTCAGTTGCAGTTCGGCAGTCTGCTGACGCGGCTTATTATTATTTTTTTAATTCATCCTTCATAAATTGCTTTGAATTAAAAGCTTTTTTGAAATAAAATTAAAGGCTGTAATGAAATTTATAGGAAGTTTCATTTCATAGTTTGTTAAAAATAATTCCAAACATATTTCCTCCTAAAGGATTTTCCTTCCTTCGTAATTTTTGATGATGGCTCAGTTGCAGTTCGGCAGTCTGCTGACGCGGCTTATTATTATTTTTTTAATTCATCCTTCATAAATTGCTTTGAATTAAAAGCTTTTTTGAAATAAAATTACATGCTGTAATGAAATTTATAGGAAGTTTCATTTCATAGTTTGTTAAAAACAATTCCAAACATATTTTCTCCTAAAGGATTTTCCTTCCTTCGTAATTTTTGATGATGGCTCAGTTGCAGTTCGGCAGTCTGCTGACGCGGCTTATTATTATTTTTTTAATTCATCCTTCATAAATTGCTTTGAATTAAAAGCTTTTTTGAAATAAAATTAAATGCTGTAATGAAATTTATAGGAAGTTTCATTTCATAGTTTGTTAAAAATAATTCCAAACATATTTCCTCCTAAAGGATTTTCCTTCCTTCGTAATTTTTGATGATGGCTCAGTTGCAGTTGGGCAGTCTGCTGACGCGGCTTATTATTATTTTTTTAATTCATCCTTCATAAATTGCTTTGAATTAAAAGCTTTTTTGAAATAAAATTACATGCTGTAATGAAATTTATAGGAAGTTTCATTTCATAGTTTGTTAAAAACAATTCCAAACATATTTTCTCCTAAAGGATTTTCCTTCCTTCGTAATTTTTGATGATGGCTCAGTTGCAGTTCGGCAGTCTGCTGACGCGGCTTATTATTATTTTTTTAATTCATCCTTAATAAATTGCTTTGAATTAAAAGCTTTTTTGAAATAAAATTAAATGCTGTAATGAAATTTATAGGAAGTTTCATTTCATAGTTTGTTAAAAATAATTCCAAACATATTTCCTCCTAAAGGATTTTCCTTCCTTCGTAATTTTTGATGATGGCTCAGTTGCAGTTCGGCAGTCTGCTGACGCGGCTTATTATTATTTTTTTAATTCATCCTTCATAAATTGCTTTGAATTAAAAGCTTTTTTGAAATAAAATTAAAGGCTGTAATGAAATTTATAGGAAGTTTCATTTCATAGTTTGTTAAAAATAATTCCAAACATATTTCCTCCTAAAGGATTTTCCTTCCTTCGTAATTTTTGATGATGGCTCAGTTGCAGTTCGGCAGTCTGCTGACGCGGCTTATTATTATTTTTTTAATTCATCCTTCATAAATTGCTTTGAATTAAAAGCTTTTTTGAAATAAAATTAAAGGCTGTAATGAAATTTATAGGAAGTTTCATTTCATAGTTTGTTAAAAATAATTCCAAACATATTTCCTCCTAAAGGATTTTCCTTCCTTCGTAATTTTTGATGATGGCTCAGTTGCAGTTCGGCAGTCTGCTGACGCGGCTTATTATTATTTTTTTAATTCATCCTTCATAAATTGCTTTGAATTAAAAGCTTTTTTGAAATAAAATTACATGCTGTAATGAAATTTATAGGAAGTTTCATTTCATAGTTTGTTAAAAACAATTCCAAACATATTTTCTCCTAAAGGATTTTCCTTCCTTCGTAATTTTTGATGATGGCTCAGTTGCAGTTCGGCAGTCTGCTGACGCGGCTTATTATTATTTTTTTAATTCATCCTTCATAAATTGCTTTGAATTAAAAGCTTTTTTGAAATAAAATTAAATGCTGTAATGAAATTTATAGGAAGTTTCATTTCATAGTTTGTTAAAAATAATTCCAAACATATTTCCTCCTAAAGGATTTTCCTTCCTTCGTAATTTTTGATGATGGCTCAGTTGCAGTTGGGCAGTCTGCTGACGCGGCTTATTATTATTTTTTTAATTCATCCTTCATAAATTGCTTTGAATTAAAAGCTTTTTTGAAATAAAATTACATGCTGTAATGAAATTTATAGGAAGTTTCATTTCATAGTTTGTTAAAAACAATTCCAAACATATTTTCTCCTAAAGGATTTTCCTTCCTTCGTAATTTTTGATGATGGCTCAGTTGCAGTTCGGCAGTCTGCTGACGCGGCTTATTATTATTTTTTTAATTCATCCTTCATAAATTGCTTTGAATTAAAAGCTTTTTTGAAATAAAATTAAATGCTGTAATGAAATTGATAGGAAGTTTCATTTCATAGTTTGTTAAAAATAATTCCAAACATATTTCCTCCTAAAGGATTTTCCTTCCTTCGTAATTTTTGATGATGGCTCAGTTGCAGTTCGGCAGTCTGCTGACGCGGCTTATTATTATTTTTTTAATTCATCCTTCATAAATTGCTTTGAATTAAAAGCTTTTTTGAAATAAAATTAAATGCTGTAATGAAATTTATAGGAAGTTTCATTTCATAGTTTGTTAAAAATAATTCCAAACATATTTCCTCCTAAAGGATTTTCCTTCCTTCGTAATTTTTGATGATGGCTCAGTTGCAGTTCGGCAGTCTGCTGACGCGGCTTATTATTATTTTTTTAATTCAATCTTCATAAATTGCTTTGAATTAAAAGCTTTTTTGAAATAAAATTACATGCTGTAATGAAATTTATAGGAAGTTTCATTTCATAGTTTGTTAAAAACAATTCCAAACATATTTTCTCCTAAAGGATTTTCCTTCCTTCGTAATTTTTGATGATGGCTCAGTTGCAGTTCGGCAGTCTGCTGACGCGGCTTATTATTATTTTTTTAATTCATCCTTCATAAATTGCTTTGAATTAAAAGCTTTTTTGAAATAAAATTAAATGCTGTAATGAAATTTATAGGAAGTTTCATTTCATAGTTTGTTAAAAATAATTCCAAACATATTTCCTCCTAAAGGATTTTCCTTCCTTCGTAATTTTTGATGATGGCTCAGTTGCAGTTGGGCAGTCTGCTGACGCGGCTTATTATTATTTTTTTAATTCATCCTTCATAAATTGCTTTGAATTAAAAGCTTTTTTGAAATAAAATTACATGCTGTAATGAAATTTATAGGAAGTTTCATTTCATAGTTTGTTAAAAACAATTCCAAACATATTTTCTCCTAAAGGATTTTCCTTCCTTCGTAATTTTTGATGATGGCTCAGTTGCAGTTCGGCAGTCTGCTGACGCGGCTTATTATTATTTTTTTAATTCATCCTTCATAAATTGCTTTGAATTAAAAGCTTTTTTGAAATAAAATTACATGCTGTAATGAAATTTATGGGAAGTTTCATTTCATATTTTGTTAAAAACAATTCCAAACATATTCTAAAGGATTTTCCTTCCTCCGTAATTTTTGATGAAAGGTTTTTTAAATAACGTCTTAATATATAAAACCAAAAATCGAAAAAACGGATTTTCCCTCAAAATCGTTTTACAATTTCTCCTTTCTGCCTATTTTGATGATTTCCATAAATAATTAAAAATTATTAAGTTAGTCTTATAAAAATCGATGCCTTTTATTAATGAAAATTTTTGAAATATAAAAATTGAAAACAAATATTTAAATGACGACAAATATTAAAACAATTCAAATTCACATCCATAGATCAATCATTATGTATCTACGTAAAAGAAACAATAACTGCGTCTACACATATGTACCGTGTACGTATACGAGCAGCGAAGAATCAATACACAAACACATGCAGATACTCCTGAAAGTATGCAATGAGACAACCTATAAATCGTGCAATTGTAGTTACTGCTAAGAAGTTTGAGAGCTGATAGACTAGTAAATTCTGGAAGCGCCTAGAAGATGCGAACGTTGAAATCAGAGAGTATAAAAGGCAACAAATGTAGAGGCGCTGGAATTCAGTTTGATTTGAGCTATCAAGCAGTTTCGATTAAGACGCTATCTAGCGAGCAAGAGCAGTATTATTTTGAAAGTCAGTTTCATTTAAGTTATCAGTTTGGTTATTAAGCCAGCTAGTTGCAAAGTATAAGTGTTATTGTGAAGTACTTTAATAAAGGCCATTTTTCCATTATTCAATATTGGAGTTATTTATTCAACAGTTTAGTGATACGAACTTAGCAAAAGGGCAAATAAGAGGATTTGCAGTAAAATCGTTACAATTGGTGTCAGAAGAGGAATTGTTGAATAAATTCCAGAGGACAACAAGGACATGGCAAAGTTCAGTGAAATGAAGATCCAGCAACTAAAGAAGGAGTTGGAGAGCCGTGGATTGAATACAAGCGGCATTAAAATCGAACTTCAAGCACGACTACGAGAGGCAATGAAAGCAGAAGGAATCGACGTGGAAGATTATGTCTTTCATCTTGATGGCGATGAAACAACAAAATTGGAGGAGAAAAATGAAACACCGCAGACAATGGCGAACACAGACTTGAACATGATATTGGCTGCAATATCGGCACAAATGTCCGAAATGACATCACAAATATCCACCAACATGTCATCTCAACTGGAATCGCAAAAGACAGATATAACATCTAAGATGGAAAAACAGTTAGAAGAACAGAAGACATATATGGCATCCAAGATGGAATCATAGGAGACACGTATTGCAGAAATGTCATCTGAAATAACAGCGAAGATTGGAGCACAAGAGGCACGAATATCCGAAATTTCAGCACAGATATCATCGCAGATCTCTGCTCAATTGGAAGAGCAAGAAGGACGTATTTCCTCGAAGTTGGAGGCGCAAGATACAAAAATTTTACAGTTTGAAGAAAAAATCGAGGCCGAGGTTGATGCCTTGAGAGGACGTATCGAGCAGTTGCAACTAAATCGCCCAGCAGTTTCAACGAGTAATCCAAAGGTAAAAACACCATTCTTTGACGGTTCTGTTCCTTTCCAGGTCTTTAAGCTACAATTTGAGAAGACCGCAACAGTGAACAACTGGAATCTTGAAGATAAAGTTGGTGCATTTTTCGTAGCTTTAAAAGGACCAGCTGCGGAAATCTTACAGACCATCCCAGAGTACGAGCGGGACAACTACGAAACATTGATGAGCGCTTTAGAGAGACGTTACGGAAGCGAGCATAGGAAACAGATATTCCAAATTGAGGTGCAAAACCGCTACCAAAAGGCAAATTAGACTTGCAGGAGTTTGCTTCAGATATTGAAAGATTGGCTCATCTTGCAAATGCGCACGCACCCGTGGAATACACTGAAAGGGTAAAAATCCAGAGCTTCATAAATGGCATACGAGATGTGAAAACGAAGCGGGCTACATATGCGAATCCAAAACTAGCATTTGCTGAAACGGTATTGCATGCACTGACTCAGGAAATAGCCTCACTTTTGAGTAAGCCAGCGTACAAAGCTCATCGCGTGGAAGTGGAAAAGCCAGACTGGGTAGACGCAATTTTGGAAGCATTGAATGGTACGCAGCAGAAGAATAATGATGCAGTCCAATGCTTTAAGTGTGGAAAGCCAGGGCATATTGCGCGTTATTGCAACAATAACACTAACAGTTCCAACAATGTGGGTGGTCGTAAACGCAGAGCAGAAGGAGATGAGCAAATCTCCAAGACAAATCAATCGTTAAACTAAAGCGAGCCAGCAGCAAGGGGCGACAGCTGACTCCCTCAATTGAATGCCCCATAATCACTATCTCACAAATTGGAAGAAAGTCGAGCAATCTTACTGTCGGAGGACATGTGGATGGAAAGGAACGTTTACTGACTGTAGATACGTATACATCTCATTCCATCATTCGAGCGGATTTAGTCAACAAGAAGATAAGACCATTGCATGGAGCAATATCGCGTACAGCAACTGGAGAAGACAGCACGGTTCTAGGATAAGTATCATATGAAGTCACAATTGGGAACGTCACGGTAGTACACAATTTTATAGTGGCAGAAATTGTTGATGAAATCATAATTGGAGTGGACTTCTTAATCGACCAGGGCATCGACCATGCAAAGCAAGACGATGCGATATAAAAACATGGATGTAGCACTTAATTTCGGCTACGAGAGAGGCTACAGCAGTAAACGAGTGCTGGTGGAAGAGAGTCAGCAAACAAAATGGTTCCAAACCAGCCCGTACAAGAAATGAGCGAAAGGGGCGTCATCGAATCATCAGCTAGTCCATGGAGCTCACCGGTAGTATTTGTAAAGAAGAAGGATGGAAAAATGAGGTTTTGCGTGGACTACCGGAAGTTGAGTGACGTAACGAAAAAGGATAGCTACCCATTGCCAAGAATTGACGACACTCTGGACTCGCTATCTGGTACGAAATGGTTTTCCACGCTGGACTTGAAAAGCGGCTACTGGCAAGTGGAGGTGAAGGAGGAAGATAAAGAGAAAACAGCCTTCAGTGTCGGTGATGGTATTTGGCAATTTACAGTGATGCCTTTTGGACTTTGTAATGCACCAGCTACTTTTGAGAGACTCATGGACCAGGTACTGAAAGGACTACATTGGAAAACATGATTGGTGTACCTGGACGACATCATCGTATTGGGCAAGAATTTTGATGAACATCTTATGAACTTGGAGGAAGTTTTCCAAAGAATAGCTGGCGCTGGTATGAAGCTAAGTCCCAAAAAGGGTGCGCTGTTTAAAAAGGAAGTAAATTATTTGGGTCACAAGGTAACGACAGAGGGCATCTGCACTGCGAACGAAAAGAAAGAGGCTGCAAAGGATTGGCCAAGACCACAGAACCTACATGAATTAAGAAGTTTCCTTGGGCTGTGCACATATTACCGCCGATTTGTACCAAATTTTTCCAGCGCAGCCCATAGCCTCCATGAGCTTACAAGAAAAAATATAGCTTTTGAATGGAAGAAGGAGCAAGAAGTGTCTTTCCTAACATTGAAGGAGCTTTTGTGCACTGCCCCAATATTAGCATATCCGATTCCAGGAGCAACATTTATTCTAGATACAGATGCGGGTGGATATGCTACAGGAGGCGTTTTATCACAACTGGTCGATGGACAGGAGAAGGTAGTTGCATATTACAGCCGTTCGATTGGAAAACCAGAGAGGAACTACTGCGTTACGCGGAGAGAGCTGTTGGCATTGGTAGAGTGCATTAAACATTTTCACAAATACCTCTACGGCCAGCGATTCCGTGTCAGGACAGATCACGCAGCTTTAAAATTGCTTCTGCAGTTCCTTAATCCGGAAGGACAATTAGCACGATGGATCGAGCGACTACAAAGCTATGACTTTTCCATTGAGCATCGAAAAGGTAGTACCCATGGAAATGCCGATGCAATGTCACGAAGACCATGTAGTTTGGAATGCAAGCACTGTTCAAAAGCCGATGCTAAAGAGGACATTATAGATGTCTGGCTAATGACTATAACATGTACAGACGAATGGGACAAGGAACAGCTATGAAAGTGTCAGCTAGATCTTCACGTGGGATGCAGGGGCTCGAACGAATCGAAAGTGCAAACAGAGAAGAGATTTGTAACCGTTTAGAATTGATATCCGGTTGCCTTCATCGAGTATGGGATAGTGAGGATGGTCAATGCAAGAAGAAACTGATAGTTGTTCCCAGAAAGAGGATTCCTGACGTGCTCAGCGAGCTGCATAATGGTCCAAGCTGAGGTCGTCTTGGAAACACGAAGACGCTCGAGAAGAATAAACAGAGATTCTATTGGGTTCGTTGCCGTCAGTCGGTCACTGAGTGGATTGCGAACTGCGAGGTTTGCAGCAGAGCGAAAGGGCCCAGAACCCGAAGTCATGGCCAGATGAAGCAATATAACTCAGGTGCGCCATTTGAAAGGATCGCTATGGATGTCGCCGGTCCATTTCCTACTAGCAACGGCGGAAACAAATATGTACTGGTAGTTATGGATTATTTCAGCAAATGGCCAGAGGTATACCCAATCCCAAATCAAGAAGCGGAAACGGTAGCAGAAGTGTTTATAAACAATTGGGTTGCAAGGTATGGTGTACCAATGGAGCTACATTCTGACCAAGGCAGGAATTTCGAATAAGCTGTGTTCCAGGAAATGTGTAAATCATTGGGCATTCGAAAAACACGGAAAACTGCATTGCATCCTCAATCCGATGGTATGGTAGAACGATTCAATAGAACATTGGAGGAGCACTTAAGGAAAGTAGTAGACAAGTACCATAAAGAGTGGGATACCCGCATACCATTATTCTTGATGGCTTACCGATCGGCAGTGCATGAGACAACGGGCCAAACCCCTGCAAAAGTAATTTTTGGCAATGACCTTAGACTGCCAGCTGATTTGAAGTTTGGGATAGATGCCAATGCGGAGAGAAATGTCAAGAAATCCACTAGTGATTTGGAAGAAGAGCTAAGAGAAATGCATGATCTGATAAGGCAACGAACAAAGATTATGAGTGACAAGATGAACGCCAGATACGATAAAGCAATTAATTTGGAAGGTTTTCAGGAAGGAGATTTGGTGCTGTTATACAACCCACAACGTAAAAAAGGTTTGTCCCCAAAATTGCAGTATAATTGGGAAGGCCCATACAAAGTTGTAAAACGGACCAACGATGTAGTGCACCGCATACAAACCATCGGTAAACCACGACCCAAAATGAAAGTGCTCCATTTGGAAAGGCTGGCAACGTTTAGATCGAGAGATTTGTCTAATCGGGACGATCAGACTTAGGTGGAGGGCAGTGTTACGAATATTAGCAAAACTAAGGAGTGCTGCCATCTCTAATCCGATGCTAAGCAGTGACGTGAATTCACATCCATAGATCAATCATTATGTATCTACGTAAACGAAACAATAACTGCTTCTACACATATGTACCATGTACGTATACGAGCAGCGGAGAATCAATACACAAACACATGCAGATACTCCTGAAAGTATGCAATGAGAGAAGCTATAAATCGTGCAATTGTAGTTACAGCTGACAAGTTTGAGAGCTGATGGACTAGTAGATTCTGGAAGCGCCTAGAAGAGGCGAACGTTGAAATAAGAGAGTATAAAAGGCAACAAATGTAGAGGCGCTGGAATTCAGTTTGATTTGAGCTATCAAGCAGTTTCGATTAAGACGCTATCTAGCGAGCAAGAGCAGTATTATTTTGAAAGCCAGTTTCATTTAAGCTATCAATTTGGTTATTAAGCCAGCTAGTTGCAAAGGATAAGTGTTATTGTGAAGTACTTTAATAAAGGCCATTTTTCCATTATTCAATATTGGAGTTATTTATTCAACAGTTTAGTGATACGAACTTAGCAAAAGGGGAGGATTTGCAGTAAAATCGTTACAAATGGTGTCAGAAGAGGAATTGTTGAATAAATTCCAGAGGACAACAAGGACATGGCAAAGTTCAGTGAATTGAAGATCCAGCAACTAAAGAAGGATTTGGAGAGCCGTGGATTGAATACAAGCGGCATTAAAATCGAACTTCAATCGATGGCGATGAGACAACAAAATTGGAGGAGAAAAATTAAACACCGCAGACAATGGCGAACACAGACTTGAACATGATATTGGCTGCAATATCGGCACAAATGTCCGAAATGACATCACAAATATCCACCAACATGTCATCTCAACTGGAATCGCAAAAGACAGATATAACATCTAAGATGGGAACACAGTTAGAAGAACAGAAAACATATATGGCATCCAAGATGGAATCACAGGAGACACGTATTGCAGAAATGTCATCTGAAATAACAGCGAAGATTGGAGCACAAGAGGCACGAATATCCGAAATGTCGGCGCAAATTTCAGCACAGATATCATCGCAGATCTCTGCTCAACTGGAAGAGCAATAAGGACGTATTTCCTCCAAGTTGGAGGCACAAGATACAAAAATTGTACAGTTTGAAGAAAAAATCGAGGCCGAGGTGGATGCCTTGAGAGGACGTATCGAGCAGTTGCAACTAAATCGCCCAGCAGTTTCAACGAGTAATCCAAAGGTAAAAACACCATCCTTTGACGGTTCTGTTCCTTTCCAGGTCTTTAAGCTACAATTTGAGAAGACCGCAACAGTGAACAACTGGAATCTTGAAGATAAAGTTGCTGCATTTTTCGTAGCTTTAAAAGGACCAGCTGCGGAAATCTTACAGACCATCCCAGAGTACGAGCGGAACAACTACGAAACATTGATGAGCGCTTTAGAGAGACGTTACGGAAGCGAGCATAGGAAACAGATATTCCAAATTGAGGTGCAAAACTGCTACCAAAAAGCAAATGAGACTTGCAGGAGTTTGCTTCAGATATTGAAAGATTGGCTCATCTTGCAAATGCGGACGCACCCGTGGAATACACTGAAAGGCTAAAAATCCAGAGCTTCATAAATGGCATACGAGATGTGGAAACGAAGCGGGCTACATATGCGAATCCAAAACTAACATTTGCTGAAACGGTATTGCATGCACTGACTCAGGAAACAGCCTCACTTTTGAGTAAGCCAGCGTACAAAGCTCATCGCGTGGAAGTGGAAAAGCCAGACTGGGTAGACGCAATTTTAGAAGCATTGAATGGTACGCAGCAGAAGAATAATGATGCAGTCCAATGCTTTAAGTGTGGAAAGCTAGGGCATATTGCGCGTTATTGCAACAACAACACTAACAGTTCCAACAATGTGGGTGGTCGTAAACGCAGAGCAGAAGGAGATGAGCAAATCTCCAAGACAAATCAATCGTTAAACTAAAGCGAGCCAGCAGCAAGGGGCGACAGCTGACTCCCTCAATTGAATGCCCCATAATCTCTATCTCACAAAAGACAGCACGGTTCTAGGATGAGTATCATATGAAGTCGCAATTGGGAACGTCACGGTAGTACACAATTTTATAGTGGCAGAAATTGTTGATGAAATCATAATCAGAAGCAGTCATCTGGGCAAAGGTTGATGGAGATTGTGGGACAAACAAATTGTGGGTTGTCGAAGCAGCAAACAAATCAGCACTGAACATACTTGTAGGAAAAACCCAAACTTACTAAAGGAGCTATTTTGGGAAGATGCCAAGAGGCTGAAGTAGTTATTAACTGTAAACAGCTCCAGGAACACGTTTCATCTAGTAATACTGATCTTTCAAATGACATTACGGCATGGACGCAGGGGCTAGAGGAAGCCTGTCAGAGTAAGGCAAAACAACTGCTCCTAAAGTACGCGAACATATTTGACCAGGATGGTTCCAAACCAGCCCGCACCAATGTTGTGAAACATCAACATGGCACTGGAGATGCGAGGCCGACCCGTCAAGCTCCACGTAGTGTACCACTGGCGAAAAGGGAAGTTGTGAGTCAAATCATACAAGAAATGAGCGACAGCGGCGTCATCGAACCATCAGCTAGTCCATGGAGCTCACCGGTAATACTTGTAAAGAAGAAGGATGGAAAAATGAGGTTTTGCGTGGACTAGCGGAAGTTGAATGTCGTAACGAAAAAGGATAGCTACCCATTGCCAAGAATTGACGACACTCTGGACTCGCTATCTGGTACGAAATGGTTTTCCACGCTGGACTTGAAAAGCGGCTACTGGCAAGTGGAGGTGAAGGAGGAAGATAAAGAGAAAACAGCCTTCAGTGTCGGTGATGGTCTTTGGCAATTTACAGTGATGCCTTTTGGACTTTGTAATGCACCAGCTACTTTTGAGAGACTCATGGACCAGGTACTGAAAGGACTACATTGGAAAACATGCTTGGTGTACCTGGACGACATCATCGTATTGGGCAAGAATTTTGATGAACATCTTAAGAACTTGGAGGAAGTTTTCCAAAGAATAGCTGGCGCTGGTCTGAAGGTAAGTCCCAAAAAGTGTGCGCTGTTTAAAAAGGAAGTAAATTATTTGGGTCACAAGGTAACGACAGAGGGCATCTGCACTGCGAACGAAAAGAAAGAGGCTGCAAAGGATTGGCCAAGACCACAGAACCTACATGAATTAAGAAGTTTCCTTGGGCTGTGCACATATTACCGCCGATTTGTACCAAATTTTTCCAGCGTAGCCCATAGCCTCCATGAGCTTACAAGAAAAAATAAAGCTTTTGAATGGAAGAAGGAGCAAGAAGTGGCTTTCCAAACATTGAAGGAGCGTTTGTGCACTGCCCCAATGTTAGCATATCCGATTCCAGGAGCAACATTTATTCTAGATACAGATACGAGTGGATATGCTATAGGAGGCGTTTTATCACAACTTGTCGATGGACAGGAGAAGGTAGTTGCATATTACAGCCGTTCGATTGGAAAACCAGAGAGGAACTACTGCGTTACGCGGAGAGAGCTGTTGGCATTGGTAGAGGGCATTAAACATTTTCACAAATACCTCTACGGCCAGCGGTTCCGTGTCAGGACAGATCACGCAGCTTTAAAATGACTTCTGCAGTTCCTTAATCCGGAAGGACAATTGGCACGGTGGATCGAGCGACTACAGAGCTATGGCTTTTCCATTGAGCATCGAAAAGGTAGTACCCATGGAAATGCCGATGCAATGTCACGAAGACCATGTAGTTTGGAATGCAAGCACTGTTCAAAAGCCGAGGCTAAAGAAACATTATAGATGTCCGTCTAATGACTATAACATGTACAGATGAATGGGACAACGAACAGCTAAGAAAGTGTCAGGTAGAAGATACAGATCTGTCACGTGTTTTGCAGGGGCTCGCACGAAACGAAAGACCAAACAGAGAAGAGATGTCAGCAGAGAGTCCCATTGCGAAGTCATATTGGGCACACTGGAACAGTTTAGAATTGATATCCGGTTGCCTTCATCGAGTATGGGATAGTGAGGATGGTAAATGCAAGAAGAAACTGATAGTTGTTCCCAGAAAGAGGATTCCTGACGTGCTCAGCGAGCTGCATAATGGTCCAAGCGGAGGTCATCTTGGAATCACGAAGAACGCTCGAGAAGATTAAACAGAGATACTATTGGATTGGTTGTCGTCAGTCGGTCACTGAGTGGATTGCGAACTGCGAGGTTTGCAGCAGAGCGAAAGGGCCCAGGACCCGAAATCATGACCAGATGAAGCAATATAACTCAGGTGCGCCATTTGAAAGGATCGCTATGGATGTCGCCGGTCCAGTTCCTACTAGCAACGGCGGAAACAAATATGTACTGGTAGTTATGGATTATTTCAGCAAATGGCCAGAGGTATACCCATTACCAAATCAAGAAGCGGAAACGGTAGCAGAAGTGTTTATAAACAATTGGGTTGCAAGGTATGGTGTACCAATGGAGCTACATTCTGACCAAGGCAGGAATTTCGAATCAACTGTGTTCCAGGAAATGTGTAAAGCATTGGGCATTCGAAAAACATGGACAACTGCATTGCATCCTCAATACGATGGTATGGTAGAACGGTTCAATAGAACATTGGAGGAGCACTTAAGGAAAGAGGTAGACAAGTACCATAAGGAGTGGGATACCCGCATACCATTATTCTTGTTGCCTTACCGATCAGCAGTGCATGAGACAACGGGCTAAACCCCTGCAAAAGTAATTTTTGGCAATGACCTTAGACTGCCAGCTGATTTGAAGTTTAGGATAGATGCCAATGCGGAGAGAAATGTCAAGAAATCCACTAGTGATTTGGAAGAAGAGCTAAGAGAAATACATGACCTGATAAGGCAACGAACAAAACTATGAGTGGCAAGATGAAAGCCAGATACGATAAAGGGAATTAATTCGGAAGGTTTTCAGGAAGGAGATTTGGTGCTGTTATACAACCCACAACGTAAAAAAGGTTTGTCCCCGAAATTGCAGTGTAATTGGGAAGGCACATACAAAGTTGTAAACCGGATCAACGATGTAGTGTACCACATACAAACCATCAGTAAACCACGAACCAAAATGAAAGTGGTCCATTTGGAAAAGCTGGCAACGTTTAGATCGGGAGATTTGTCTAATCGGGACTATCAGACTTAGGTGGAGGGCAGTGTAACGAATATTAGCAAAACTAAGGAGTGCTGCCATCTCTAAGCCGATGCTAAGCAGTGACGTGAATTCACATCCATAGATCAATCATTATGTATATACATAAACGAAACAATAATTGCGTCTACACATATGTACCATGTGCGTATACGAGCAGCGGAGAATCAATGCACAAACACATGCATATATCGGAGATACTCCTGAAAGTATGCAATGAGAGAAGCTTTAAATCGTGCAATTACAGCTGAGAAGTTTGAGAGCTGATGGACTAGTAGATTCTGGAAGTGCCGTTGAAATCAGAGAGTATAAAAGGCAACAAATGTAGAGGCGCTGGAATTCAGTTGGTTTGAGCTATCAAGCAGTTTCGATTAAGACGCTATCTAGCGAACAAGAGCAGTATTATTTTTAAAGTCAGTTTCATTTAAGCTATCAATTTGGTTATCAAGCCAGCTAGTTGCAAAGTATAAGTGTTATTGTGAAGTACTTTAATAAAGGCCATTTTCCATTGTTTAATATTGGAGTTATTTATTCAACAGTTTAGTGATACGATCTTAGCAAAAGGGCAAATAAGAGGATTTGCAGTAAAATAGTTACAGTATATTAACTTCGTCACGAAACCCAAAATTGTAAGTCCTTAAAGGAAAATAGATAGACCCACCATTAAGTATACCGAAATAATCAGGATGAAGGGCTGAGTTGATTTAGGCATGTCCGTCTGTCCGCCTGTCTGTTTGTATGCAACTAGTCCCTCAATTTTTGAGATGTCTTGATAAAATTTGGTGAGCGGGTGTATTTGGGTGTCCGATTAGACATTTGTCGGAACCGGCCGGATCGGACCACTATAGCATATATCTTCCATACAACCTATTTTTCAGAAAAAGAGGATTTTTGTCATATCTTTCTCAATTTAACAGATTGAAGCTTCAACCTACACCATATAATTTCGTATATTGCACATATTGTTGCCTGAAAAAATTGATGAGATCGGTCGTATATATCCCCCACAAACCGATTGTTCAGATAAGAAACTTTTCGTAATTGCTGCCCTATTTGAAGAGCTAGAGGCTTCAAATTTCAACGAATGCTTACGTATATAGCATATATTGTTGTCTGAAAAAATCATCGGTGGTATATATAATATATATATATATATATATTCGCAATTTCAGCCCCATTTTAACAGCTAGAAGCTCCAAATTTCACCGAAAGCTTACGTATATAATATAGTTGTTGTGTAAAAAAATCATAGAGATCGGTGATATATATAATATATATATGATGGTATATATAGTATATATATTTTTTTTTTGCAATATCAGCCCCATTTTAACAGCTAGAAGCTTTAAATTTCACCAAATGCTTACGTGTATAGCATATATTGATGTCTAAAAAAATCATTGTGATCGGTTGTATATATAGTATATATCTCATACAACCGATTGTTCAGATAAGAAACTTTTCGCAATTTCTACCCCATTTTAGCAGCTATAAGCTTCAAATTTCACCGATTGGTTACGTATATAGTATATATTGTTGTGTAAAAAAATCATAGAGATCGGTGATATATATAATATATATATGATGGTATATATAGTATATATATTTTTTTTTGCAATATCAGCCCCATTTTAACAGCTAGAAGCTTTAAATTTCACCAAATGCTTACGTGTATAGCATATATTGATGTCTGAAAAAATCATTGAGATCGGTGATATATATAATATATATATGATGGTATATATAGTATATATATTTTTTTTTTGCAATATCAGCCCCATTTTAACAGCTAGAAGCTTTAAATTTCACCAAATGCTTACGTGTATAGCATATATTGATGTCTGAAAAAATCATAGAGATCGGTGATATATATAATATATATATGATGGTATATATAGTATATATATTTTTTTTTTTTGCAATATCAGCCCCATTTTAACAGCTAGAAGCTTTAAATTTCACCAAATGCTTACGTGTATAGCATATATTGATGTCTGAAAAAATCATTGTGATCGGTTGTATATATAGTATATATCTCATACAACCGATTGTTCAGATAAGAAACTTTCTGCCCCATTTTAACAGCTAGAAGCTTCAAATTTCACCAAATGCTTGCGTATATAGCATATATTGTTGTCTGAAAAATCATAGAGATCGGTGGTATATATATTATATACCCCATATAAACTGTAATTTTTGCCCCTTTTTTACGGCTAGAAGCTTCAAAATTCATCAAATTTCATCAAATAGTTACTGGTAACGAACAATAAAACACACTAATTAGCCCGTGTGCTAATTTCCAGCAACCGATGTAACTAAGTCCGTTTAAATAAAACCACTTAACACTTTTTGCTGATTTTAATTCTTTATTGATTTACCGACGGTAATAGCGCGACGGTATGCATATGAGCGCAAAATTTGACTGACTTTAATATTTCAACAAGTAAGGAAGGTTAAGTTCGGGTGTAACCGAACATTATATACTCAGTTGAGAGCTATGGTGACAACATAAGGGAAAATAACCATGTGAGAAAATGAACCGAGGGAAACCCTGGAATGTGTCTGTATGACATGCGTATCAAATGAAAGGCATTAAAGAGTATTTTATGAGGGAGTGGTACATAGTTCTATAGGTGGACGCCATTTCGAAATATCGCCACAAAGGTGGACCAGGGGTGACTCTAGAATGAGTTTGTACGATATGGGTATCACATTAAAGGTATTAATGAGGGTTTTAAAAGGGAGTGGTGTTTGTTGTATATGTCAAGGCGTTTTCCAGATATCGACCAAAATGTGGACCAGGGTGACCCAGAACATTATCTGTTGGATACCGCTAATTTATTTATATATGTAATACCTGCCAAGATTTTAAGGGTTTTTTATTTCGCCCTGCAGAACTTTTTCATTTTCTTCTACTTAATATGGTAGGCGTCTCAACCATTTTATAAAGTTTTTTTCTAAAGTTATATTTCGCGTCAATAAAACAATCCAATTACCTTACCATGTTTCATCCCTTTTTTCGTATTTGGTATAGAATTATGGCATTTTTTCATTTTTCGTAATTTTCGATATCGAAAAAGTGGGCGTGGTCATAGTCGGATTTCGTTCATTTTTCATACCAAGATAAAGTGAGTTCAAGTAAGCACGTGAACTAAGTTCATTAGAGATATATCGATTTTTGCTCAAGTTATCGTGTTAACGGCCATGCGGAAGGACAGACGGACGACTATGTATAAAAACTGGTCGTGGCATCAACCGATGCCCCTACCAAATTTCAAAAGGATTGGTTAATTTTTGTTCGACTTATGACGTTAAAAGTATCCTAGACAAATTAAATGAAAAAGGGCGGAGCCACGCCCATTTTGAAATTTTCTTTTATTTTTGTATTTTGTTGCACCACATCATTACTGGAGTTGAATGTTGACATAATTTACTTATATACTGTAAAGATTTTAAATTTTTTGTTAAAATTTTTAAAAAAAATTTTTTTTTAAAGTGGGCGTGGTCCTTCTCCGATTTTGCTAAGTTTTATTAAGCGTACATATAGTAATAGGAGTAACGTTCCTGCCAAATCTCATCATGATATCTTCAACGACTGCCAAATTACAGCTTGCAAAATTTTTAAATTACCTTCTTTTAAAAGTGGGCGGTGCTACGCCCATTGTCCAAAATTTTACTAATTTTCTATTCTGCGTCATAAGTTCAACTCATCTACCAAGTTTCGTCGCTTTATCTGTCTTTTGTAATGAATTATCGCACTTTTTCGGTTTTTCGAAATTTTCGATATCGAAAAAGTGGGCGTGGTTATAGTCCGATATCGTTCATTTTAAATAGCGATCTGAGATGAGTGCTCAGGAACCTACATACCAAATTTCATCAAGATACCTCAAAATTTACTCAAGTTATCGTGTTAACGGACGGACGGACATGGCTCAATCAAATTTTTTTCGATCCTGATTATTTTGATATATGGACGTCTATATCTATCTCGATTCCTTTATATATGTACAACCAACCGTTATCCTATCAAACTTAATATACTCTGTGAGCTCTGCTCAACTGAGTATAATTACCAAAAAGGTGTCTATTTACTTATTAAATAAATTACATAGGTAAAGAGTTTAACAAAGAAATTAGAAAACAATGAAATCAAGAAACAATAAAATAATAGAAAATATTGAAACCAATAAGCGGACTTTAACAATTGACTGCGTAGCGGTAGAATTGTATGATGCTGCTGGCACAGAACCTGCATTCGCTTTGTATGTACATAGGGATCGGCATACATATGTAAATATGTATGTACGCTTGTTACTAGGCAAATGCATGCTAGTGAGCGGTCAACAGCTTTAGTAGGCTATGCAGTTATTAGGGGGACTCATGATAGCATATAAACTTATAAGGTGTAAAATTATATCCATTTACACACGCGGTTATATGAACGCACCTAGTAATACTCTTGATAAACTTGATTGTTTTTCAGCTGTATAATTTCCAAAAAAATTTTTTGATTGTTATACAAATTAAAAAATACCAAGATTAAGTGAAAAATCAAAACTAAAACGCCTTTACTTGCTGATGTTGGATATTTTTGATGAAAACGCCGTCTGTAATGTCTGCAAGGTTGCATTCCTTTGAGTTTACCGCGTTTACACAATGAAATGTGCGCGTAAATTTATACAAATTGTGTAAATGATTTTTCATACAAAATTTGACAGCTCGTGCGTAAACTAGATAAATTTATACGTTTACACACTTTATAAGGCATTTATACGGTTACATGAGTCCCCCTATTATGTGTTAAATATGATGTTATGTTGAAGGAGTTGAATGACTTCCGACGTATGACGATATCGCAGAGGCTCCCAAGTAGTTATTACGATGGAACAAAGTAGTATGCGGTTCCCAAACAGTTACGTTTACGTCATATATTGTTGAAATACGTGATTCGTAGTCATAGTTTTTACACGCAGACAACAAAAAACCTGAAACTTTGCATCCTCACACAAAGTACCTACCTGTTTTTATACCTTTCATGAAAATGAAATGGTATATTAATTTCGTCACGAAACCGAAAATTGTAAGTCCTTAAAGGAAAATAGATAGACCCACCATTAAGTATACCGAAATAATCAGGTTGAAGAGCTGAGTTGATTTAGCCATGTCCGTCTGTCTGTTTGTATGCAAACTAGTTCCTCAACGGGACTGTATTGGGGTGTCCGATTAGACATTTGTCGGAACCGACCGGATCGGACCACTATAGCATATATCCTCCATACAACCGATTTTTCAGAAAAAGAGGATTTTTGTAATATCTTACCCAATTTAACAGATTGAAGCTTCAAACTTCACCATATGCTTTCGTATATTTCACATATTGTTGCCTGAAAAAATTGATGAGATCGGTCGTATATATAGTATATATCCCCCACAACCGATTGTTCAGATAAGGAACTTTTCGTAATTACTGCCCTATTTTAAGAGCTATAGGCTTCAAATTTCAACGAATGCTTACGTATATAGCATATATTGTTGTCTGAAAAAATCATAAAGATCGGTGGTATATATAGTATATATATGGTGGTATATATAGTATATATGTATATATAGTATATATATATATATATTTTCGCAAATTTTAGCCCCATTTTAACAGCTAGAAGCTTCAAATTTCACCGAATACTTACGTATATAGCATATATTGTTGTCTGAAAAAATCATAGAGATCGGTTGTATATAGTATATATCTCATACAACCGATTGTTCAGATAAGAAACTTTTCGCAGTTTCTACCCCATTTTAACAGCTATAAGCTTCAAATTTCACCGATTGCTTACGTATATAGCATATATTGTTGTCTGAAAAAATCATAGAGATCGGTTGTATATATAGTATATATCTCATACAACCGATTGTTCATATAAGAAACTTTTCGCAATTTCTACCCCATTTTAACAGCTATAAGCTTCAAATTTCACCGATTGCTTACGTATATAGTATATATTGTTGTGTCAAAAAATCATAGAGATCGGTGATATATATAATATATATATGATGGTATATATAGTATATATATATAGTATATATATATTTTTTTTGCGATTTCGGCCCCATTTTAACAGGTAGAAGCTTCAAATTTCACCAAATGCTTACGTGTATAGCATATATTGATGTCTGAAAAAATCATTAAGATCGGTGGTATACATAGTATATATCTCATACAACCGATTGTTCAGATAAGAAACTTTTTTACGGCTAGAAGCTTCAAAATTCATCAAATTTCAAAATTCATTCAATTTGTCGGAACCGGCCGGATCGGACCACTATAGCATATATCCTCCATACAACCGATTTTTCAGAAAAAGAGGATTTTTGAAATATCTTACTCAATTTAACAGATTGAAGCTTCAAACTTCACCATATGCTTTCGTATATTTCACATATTGTTGCCTGAAAAAATTGATGAGATCGGTCGTATATATAGTATATATCCTCCACAACCGATTGTTCAGATAAGAAACTTTTCGTAATTGCTGCCCTATTTTAAGAGCTAGAGGCTTCAAATTTCAACGAGTGCTTACGTATATATCACATATTGTTGTCTGAAAAAATCATACAGATCGGTGGTATATATAGTATATATATATGGTGGTATATATAGTATATACATATAGTATATATATATATTTTCACAATTTTAGCCCCATTTTAACAGCTAGAAGCTTCAATTTTCACCGAATATTTACGTATATGGCATATATTGTTGTCTGAAAAAATCATAGAGATCGGTTGTATATATAGTATATATCTCATACAACCGAATGTTCAGATAAGAAACTTTTCGCAATTTCTACCCCATTTTAACAGCTATAAGCTTCAAATTTCACCGATTGCTTACGTATATAGTATATATTGTTGTGTCAAAAAATCATAGGGATCGGTGATATATATAATATATATATGATGATATATATTGTATGATGGTATATATAGTATATACATATATATATATATATATTTTTTTTGCGATTTCGGCCCCATTTTAACAGCTAGAAGCTTCAAATTTCACCAAATGCTTACATGTATAGCATATATTGATGTCTGAAAAAATCATTGAGATCGGTGGTATACATAGTATATATCTCATACAACCGATTGTTCAGATAAGAAACTTTGCGCAGTTTCTTCCCCATTTTAACAGCTAGAAGCTTCACATTTCACCAAATGCTTTCGTATATAGCATATATTTTTGTCTGAAAAAATCATAGAGATCGGTGGTATATATATTATATACTTCATATAAACTGTCATTTTTGCCCCTTTTTTACGGATAGAAGCTTCAAAATTCATCAAATAGTTACGTTTACGTCATATATTTTTGAAATTCGTGATTCGTTGTCATAGTTTTTACATTCAGACCACAAAAAACGTGAAGCTTTGCATCCTCACACAAAGTGCCTACCTATTTTTTATTTTATATTTATCTTAAAAATCGTTTAGGTATGTAGATTTGTTTACTATATATTTCTTATCTTATACATCCGATTATTCGGAGATTACGAATGGGATAAGATTATTGTTCAGCCCCATTCATGAAAGGTATGAAGTCTTCGGCACAGCCGAAGATAGTCCCGTCCTTACTTGTTTATTTTATATTTATCTTAAAAATCGTTTAGATATGTTCAAATTTCGCCAAATGCTTACGTATATAGCATATATTGTTGTCTGAAAAAATCATAGAGACCGGTGGTATATATAGTATTGTAACGAATTTACTAGCAAATCCTTATTTGCCCTTTTGCTAAGTTCGTATCACTAAACTGTTGAATAAATAACTCCAATATTGAATAATGGAAAAATGGCCTTTATTAAAGTACTTCACAATAACACTTATACTTTGCAACTAGCTGGCTTAATAACCAAACTGATAGTTTAACTGAAACTGACTTTCAAAATAATACTGCTATGGCTCGCTAGATAGCGCCTTAATGGAATCTCCTTGACAGCTCAAACCAAACTGAATTCCAGCGCCTCTACAATTGCCGCCTTTTATACTCTCTGATTTCAACGTTCGCATCTTCTAGGCGCTTCCAGAATCTACTAGCCCATTAGCTCTCAAACTTCTCAGCTGTAACTACAATTGCACGATTTATAGCTTTTCTCATTGCATACTTTCAGGAGAATCTCAGATATATGCATGTGTTTGTACATTGAGTCTCCGCTGCTCGTACACGTACATGGTACATATGGGTAGACGCAATTATTGTTTCGTTTATGTAGATACATAATGATTGATCTATGGATGTGAATTCACGTCACTGCTTAGCATCGGCTTAGAGACGACAGCATCGCTCAGTGCTGCTAACATTCGTTACACTGCCCTCCACCTAAGTCTGATCGTCCCTATCAGACAAATCTCTCGATCTAAACATTGCCAGCATCTCCAAATGTAACACTCTTCTATTCCGTGATTTCCCAGTGGTTTGTATGCGATAGATGGTATCACTGATCTTCTTCACAACTTTGTACGGGCCTTCCCAACTGCACCGAAATTTGGCTAGAACATCTTTCCGCCGGTGAGGGTTGTTTAAAAGTACCAAATCTCCCTCCAAGAAACCTTCCGAATTTTTGTTCTCATTGTACCTGCGTTTCATCTTACTACTCGTTAGTCTTGATCGTTCCCTCGCACTCTGTTGTTTGGCCAATGAACTTCTTCGCAGAGCTTGCACTTGCCGGATTGAATTTACATTATCATTATCGTCTGGACGTTTCACAACAGTAGTGCGCGCTGGCTTGAAACCACTCTTGTATTCCTTCTGAAAAATTCTTTCAGTAATTTTAGTGCGTCCATTAGGGTTTGTCGATGCCGGTCTTTTTCTCACAGGTACTTTTAATTTCGCTTTATTTGGCACATTCGATCCATTAACCTTTCCTTTTGACTTTCGTGGCCTTTGTCGAGTTTTCTCCACCATTACTCGATTACTACTGAACCCTTTATCCAACTTGAAGTTAAGTGGTATATCCTGGTTCTCATAACGCATCACCCTTCTCTGCATATCGATCTTGATGTCGTGGTCAACCATGAAGTCCACTCCCAATATGACTTCTTCAACGATCTTCGCCATAACGAATTTGTGTAGAACCGTGACCTTTCCAATCAAGACTTCGCATATCACTTCTCCCTGAACTTGGTTATACTCGCCAGTGACCGTACGCAACCTTGCTCCAGGTAACGGGTTTACTCTCCTGTTGACCAAGTCAGATCGGATCAAGGAATGAGATGCGCCCGTATCTACAGTCAGTACACGCTCCTTGCCATCCACATTCCCTCTGACGGTAAGACTGCTTGATTTCCTTCCAATTTGCGACACAGATATCACAGGACATTCAATAGCCGGGGCAAGTTTTCATTCTTTACATCCGACACGCTCATTCTTTATTTCCTCCAGCTTTGCGTTTGCGGCCACCCCCATTGTTGGAACTATTAGGACCAAGATCGCAATGACGTGCAGTACGACCGGACTTCCCGCATTTGAAGCATTTGATAACTTTTTCACTCCGCTTTTGTGATCCTTTCAGCGCCTCCAATATTGCGTCTACCCACTCTGGCCTTTCTACTTCCACACGGCGTGCTTTGAAAACTGGCTTATACAGAAGCGACGCTGTTTCCTGAATCAGAGCAGAGGATACCGTTTCTGCTAATGTGGGTTTTGTATTCGCCCGCTTCGTTTCCACATCTCGCATGCCATTTATGAAGCTCTGGATTTTGACCCTTTCAGTGTATTCCACGGGTGCGTCCGCATTTGCAAGATGAGCCAATCTTTCAATATCTGAAGCAAACTCCTGCAATGTCTCATTTGCTTTTTTGTAGCGGTTTTGCAACTCAATTTGGAATATCTGTTTCCTATGCTCTCTTCCGTAACGTCTCTCTAAAGCGCTCATCAATGTTTCGTAGTTGTTCCGCTCGTACTCTGGGATGGTCCGTAAGATTTCCGCAGCTGGTCCTTTTAAAGCTACGAACAATGCAGCAACTTTATCTTCAGCATTCCAGTTTTTCACTGTTGCGGTCTTCTCAAATTGAAGCTTAAAGACCTGGAAAGGAACAGAACCGTCAAAGGATGGTGTTTTTACCTTTGGATTACTCGTTGAAACTGCTGGGCGATTTAGTTGCAACTGCTCGATACGTCCTCTCAAAGCATCCACCTCGGCCTCGATTTTTTCTTCAAACTGTAAAATTTTTGTATCTTGCGCCTCCAACTTCGAGGAAATACGTCCTTCTTGCTCTTCCAGTTGAGCAGAGATCTGCGATGATATCTGTGCTGAAATTTGCGCCGACATTTCGGATATCCGTGCCTCTTGTGCTTCAATCTCCGCTGTTATACGGTTCTCCTGCGATTCCAACTGAGATGACATTTGCGACGACATTTCGGATATACGCGTTTCTTGTGCTTCCATCTTCGATGTAATCTGTGTCGACATTTCTGACATACGCGTTTCTTGTGATTCCATCTTCGATGTAATCTGTGTCGAAATTTCTGACATATTCGTTTCTTGTGCTTCAATCTTCGATGTTATTCGTGTCTCTTGGGATTCCATCTGTGATGACATATAAGTTTTCTGTTCTTCTAGTTGAGATGACATTGTCGATGTTTGAGCAGATATTGCAGCCCAAATCATGTTCAAGTCTGTGCTCGTAACTGTTTGCGATGTTTCGTTTTTCTCTTCAATTTTTGTTGTTGTCTCGTCCCCATCAGGATAAAAGACATACTCGTCCACATCAATTCCTTCTGCTTCCATTGCCTCTCGTAGCCGTGCCTGAAGTTCGAGTTTAACGCCGCTTGTATTCAACCCACGGCTCTCCAACTCCTTCTTCAGTTGCTGGAGCTTCAATTCACTGAACTTTGCCATGTCCTTGTTGTCCTCCGGAATTTATTCAACAATTCCTCTTCTGACACCAATTGTAACGAATTTACTTGCAAATCCTCTTATTTGCCCTTTTGCTAAGTTCGTATCACTAAACTGTTGAATAAATAACTCCAATCTTGAATAATGGAAAAATGGCCTTTATTAAAGTACTTCACAATAACGCTTATACTTTGCAACTAGCTGGCTTAATAACCAAACTGATAGCTTAAATGAAACTGACTTTCAAACTAATACTGCTATGGCTCGCTAGATAGCGTCTTAATCGAAACTGCTTGACAGCTCATATCAAACTGAATTCCAGCGCCTCTACAATTGCCGCCTTTTTTACTCTCTGATTTCAACGTTCGCATCTTCTAGGCGCTTCCATAATCTACCAGTCCATTAGCTCTCAAACTTCTCAGCTATAACTACAATTGCACGATTATAGCTTTTCTCATTGCATACTTTCAGGAGTATCTCAGATATATGCATGTGTTTGTGCATTGAGTCTCCGCTGCTCGTTTACGTACATGGTACATATGTGTAGACGCAATTATTGTTTCGTTTATGTAGATACATAATGATTGATCTATGGATGTGAATTCACGTCACTGCTTAGCATCGGCTTAGAGACGATGGCATCGCTCAGTGCTGCTAACATTCGTTACAGTATATATCTCATACAACCGATTGTTCAGATAAGAAACTTTGCGCAATTTCTTCCCCATTTTAACAGCTAGAAGCTTCAAATTTCATCAAATGCTTACGTGTATAGCATATATTGTTGTCTGAAAAAATCATAGAGATCGGTGGTATATATATTATATACTTCATAGAAACTGTAATTTTTGCCCCTTTTTTACGGCTAGAAGCTTCAAAATTCATCAAATTTCATCAAATAATTACGTTTACGTCACATATTGTTGAAATACGTGATTCGTAGTCATAGTTTTTACACGCAGACCAAAAAAAACCTGAAACTTTGCTTCATCACACAAAGTACCTACATATTTTTATACCTTTCATGAATATGAAATGGTATATTAATTTCGTCACGAAACCCAAAATTGTAAGTCCTTAAAGGAAAATAGATAAACCCACCATTAAGTATACCGAAATAATCAGGATGAAGAGCTGAGTTGATTTAGCCATGTCCGTCTGTCCGTCTGTCTGTTTGTATGCATTATAGTCCCTCAATTTTTGAGATATCTTGATAAAATTTGGTGAGCGGGTGTATTTGGGGGTCCGATTAGACATTTGTCGGAACCGGCCGGATCGGACCACTATAGCATATATCCTCCATACAACCGATTTTTCAGAAAAAGAGGATTTTTGTCTCATCTTCCTCAATTTAGCAGATTGAAGCTTCAAACTTCACCATATACTTCAGTATATTGCACATATTGTTGTCTGAAAAAATTTATGAGATCGGTCGTGTATATAGTATATATCCCCCACAACCGATTGATCAGATAAGAAACTTTTCGTAATTACTGCCCTATTTTAAGAGCTAGAGGCTTCAAATTTCAACGAATGCTTACGTATATAAGATATGTTGTTGTCTAAAAAAATCATAAAGATCGGTGGTATATATAGTATATATATGGTAGTATATATAGTGTAACGAATTTACTGAAATTCCGCTTATTTCAAATCTTCTACTAAGGTTCGAATCACCAAACTGTTGAATAAATAACTCCAATTTGTAATAATGCAAAATGGCCTTTATTAAAGTACTTCACAATAACACTCAAACTGTGCAACGAATAGCTTGCTTAATAACCAAACTGATTGATAGCTCAAATGAAACTCTACTATTCAAAATAATACTGCTCTTGCTCGCTAGATAGCTTCTTAGTCGAAACTGCTTGACAACTCAAATCAAACTGAATTCCAGCGCCTCTACAATTGCCGCCTTTTATACTCTTTGATTTCAACCTTCGCATCTTCTAGGCGCTTCCAGAATCTACTAGTCCAGCACCTCTCAAACTTCTCAGCTGTAACTACAATTGTACAATTTTATAGTTTTTCTCATTGCATACTTATAGGAGTATCTCAGATATATGCATGTGTTTGTGCATTGACTCTCCGCTGCTCGTATACGTACATGGTACATATGTGTAGACGCAATTATTGTTTCGTTTATGTAGATACATAATGATTGATCTATGGATGTGAATTCACTTCACTGCTTAGCATCGGCTTAGAGACGATAGCATCGCTCAGTGCTGATAACATTCGTTACACTGCCCTCCACCTAAGTCTGATCGTCCCGATCAGACAAATCTCTCGATCTATACGCTGCCAGCCTTTCCAAATGAACCACTCTTCTAATCCGTGGTTTCCCAGTGGTTTGTATGCGATAGACGGTATCACTGATCTTCTTCACAACTTTGTACGGGCCTTCCCAACTGCACCGAATCTTGGATGGAACACCTTTCCGCCGGTGAGGGTTATATAACAGTACCAAATCTCCCTCCAAGAAACCTTCCGAATTTTAGTTCTCATTGTACCTGCGTTTCATCTTACTACTCATTAGTCTTGATCGTTCCCTCGCACTATGTTGTTTGTCCAATGAACTTCTTCGCAGAGCTTGCACTTGACGGATTGACTTTGCATTATCACTATCGCCTGGACGTTTCACAACAGTAGTGCGCGCTGGCTTGAAACCACCCTTGCATTCCATCTGAAAAATTCTTTCAGTCATTTTAGTGCGTCCATTAGTTTTTGTCGATGCCGGTCTTTTTCTCGCAGGTACTTTTAATTTCGCTTTATTTGGCACAATCGATCCATCAACCTTTTCTTTTGACTTTCGTGGCCTTTGTCGAGTCTTCTCCACCATTACTCGATTACTACTGAACCGTTTCTCCAACTTGAAGTTAAGTGGTATATTCTGGTTCTCATAACGCATCACCCTTCTCTGCATATCGATCTTGATGTCGTGGTCAACCATGAAGTCCACTCCCAATATGACTTCTTCAACGATCTTCGCCACAACGAATTTGTGTAGAACCGTGACCTTTCCAATCAAGACTTCACATATCACTTCTCCCTGAACTTGGTAATACTCGCCAGTGACCGTACGCAACCTTGCTCCAGGTAACGGTTTTAATCTCCTGTTGACCAAGTCAGATCGGATCAAGGAATGAGATGCGCCCGTATCTACAGTCAGTACACGCTCTTTGCCATCCACATTACCTCTGACGGTAAGACTGCTTGATTTCCTTCCAATTTGCGACACAGATATCACAGGACATTCAATAGCCGGGGCAAGTTTTCGTTCTTTACATCCGACACGCTCTTGCTCATTTCCTCAAGTTTTGCGTTTACGGCCACCCACATTGTTGGAACTGTTAGGACCAAGATCGCAATGACGTGCAATGTGACCGGACTTCCCACATTTGAAGCATTTGATAACTTTTTCACTCCGCTTTTGCGATCCTTTTAGCGCTTCCAATATTGCGTCTACCCTCTCTGGCCTTTCCACTTCCACACGGCGTGCTTTGAAAACTGGCTTACACAGAAGCGACGCTGTTTCCTGAATCAGAGCTTGTGACACCGTTTCTGCGAATGCTGGCTTTGTGTTTGCGTATGTAGCTCGCTTTGTTTCGACGTCCCGTATGCCATTTATAAAGCTCTGAATCTTTACCCTTTCAGTGTATTCCACGGGTGCGTCCGCATTGGCTAAATGTGCTAGCCTTTCAATATCCGACGCAAACTCTTGCAATGTTTCACCAGGTCTCTGGAAGCGGTTCAGCAACTCCATTTGATATATCTGTCTCCTATGCTCAGTTCCGTATCGTCTCTCTAGAGCTCCCATCAATGCTTCATAACAGTTTCGTTCGCCCTCTGGAATGGTTTGTAAAATCTCAGCTGCAGGCCCTTTCAACGCCCTGAACAGTGCAGCAACTTTATCTTCAGCATTCCAGTTGTTCACTGTTGCGGTCTTCTCAAATTGTAGCTTAAAGACCTGGAAAGGAACAGAACCGTCAAAGGGTGGTGTTTTTACCTTTGGATTACTCGCTGAAACTGCTGGACGATTTAGTTGTAACTGCTCGATACGTCCTCTCAAAGCATCCACATCGGCCTCGATTTTATCCTGTCGACCACTGAAGCCTTCATGAAACTGGGTTAGTTTTTCTTCCATATGCGCTTCCATTTTAGATGATATACGGACTTCCTGCCTTCTAGTTGTGTGGAGATCTGAGATGATATCTGTACTGAAATTTGTGCCGACATTTCTGAAATACGCGTTTCTTCTGCTTCAATCTTTGATGTTATACGTGTCTCTTGGGATTCCATCTGCGATGTAATCTGTGTCGCCATTTCTGTCATAAGCGTTTCTTGTGCTTCTATCTTGGATGTTGCTGTCGATGTTTGAGCAGTTATTGCAGCCAATATCATGTTCAAGTCTGTGCTCGTAACTGTCTGCGTAACTGTCTCTTCCATTTTTGTTGTTTCCTCGCCATCAAGATGAAAGTCATACTCTTCCACGTCAATTCCTTCTAATTCCATTGCCTCTCGTACCCGTGCCTGAAGTTCGAGTTTAACGCCGCTTGTATTCAATCCACGGCTCTCCAACTCCTTTAGTTGCTGGATCTTCAATTCACTGAACTTTGCCATGTCCTTGTTGTCCTCTGGAATTTATTCAACAATTCCTCTTCGGACACCAATTGTAACGAATTTATTGAAATTCCGCTTATTTCAAATCTTCTACTAAGGTTCGAATCACTAAACTGTTGAATAAATAACTCCAATTTGTAATAATGCAAAATGGCCTTTATTAAAGTACTTCACAATAACACTAAAACTGTGCAACGAATAGCTTGCTTTAATAACCAAACTGATTGATAGCTCAAATGCAACTCTACTATTCAAAATAATACTGCTCTTGCTCGCTAGATAGCTTCTTAGTCGAAACTGCTTGACAACTCAAATCAAACTGAATTCCAGCGCCTCTACAATTGCCGCCTTTTATACTCTTTGATTTCAACCTTCGCATCTTCTAGGCGCTTCCAGAATCTACTAGTCCAGCACCTCTCAAACTTCTCAGCTGTAACTACAATTGTACAATTTTATAGTTTTTCTCATTGCATACTTATAGGAGTATCTCAGATATATGCATGTGTTTGTGCATTGACTCTCCGCTGCTCGTATACGTACATGGTACATATGTGTAGACGCAATTATTGTTTCGTTTATGTAGATACATAATGATTGATCTATGGATGTGAATTCACGTCACTGTTTAGCATCGGCTTAGAGACGATAGCATCGCTCAGTGCCGCTAACATTCGTCACACTGCCCTCCACCTAAGTCTGATCGTCCCGATCAGACAAATCTCTCGATCTATACGCTACCAGCATTTCCAAATGAACCACTCTTATAATCCGTGGTTTCCCAGTGGTTTGTATGCGATAGATGGTATCACTGATCTTCTTCACAACTTTGTACGGGCCTTCCCAACTGCACCGAATGTTGGATGGAACACCTTTCCGCCGGTGAGGGTTGTATAACAGTACCAAATCTCCCTCCAAGAAACCTTCCGAATTTTTGTTCTCATTGTACCTGCGTTTCATCTTACTACTCATTAGTCTTGATCGTTCCCTCGCACTCTGTTGTTTGGCCAATGAAATTCTTCGCAGAGTTTGCATTTGACGGATTGACTTTGCATTATCATTATCGTCTGGACGTTTCACAACAGTAGTGCGCGCTGGCTTGAAACCACCCTTGCATTCCATCTGAAAAATTCTTTCAGTCATTTTTGTGCGTCCATTAGGTTTTGTCGATGCCGGTCTTTTTCTCGCAGGTACTTTTAATTTCGGTTTATTTGGCACATTCGATCCATCATCCTTTTCTTTTGACTTTCGTGGCCTTTGCCGAGTCTTCTCCACCATTACTCGATTACTACTGAACCGTTTCTCCAACTTGAAGTTAAGTGGTATATTCTGGTTCTCATAACGCATCACCCTTCTCTGCATATCGATCTTGATGTCGTGGGCAACCATGAAGTCCACTCCCAATAAGACTTCTTCAACGATCTTCGCCACAACGAATTTGTGTAGAACCGTGACCTTTCCAATCAAGACTTCACATATCATTTCTCCCTGAACTTGGTTATACTCGCCAGTGACCGTACGCAACCTGTCTCCTGTTGACCAAGTCAGATCGGACCAAGGAATGAGATGCGCCCGTATCTACAGTTAGTACACGCTCTTTGCCATCCACATTAACTCTGACGGTAAGACTGCTCGATTTCCTTCCAATTTGCGACACAGATATCACAGGACATTCAATAGCCGGGGCAAGTTTTCGTTCTTTACATCCGACACGCTCTTGCTCATTTCCTCCAGTTTTGCGTTTACGGCCACCCCCATTGTTGGAACTATTAGGACCAAGATCGCAATGCGACCGGACTTCCCGCATTTGAAGCATTTGGTAACTTTTCCACTCCGCTTTTGCGATCCTTTCAGCGCCTCCAATATTGCGTCTACCCACTCTGGCCTTTCTACTTCCACATGGCGTGCTTCAATCTTCGCTGTTATACGGTTCTCCTGCGATTCCAGCTGAGATGACATGTTGGTGGATATTTGTGATGACATTTCTGTTATTCGTGCTTCCTGTGCTTCCATCTTGGATGTTAAACGTGTCTCCTGCGATTCTAGCTGAGATGCCACTGTCGATGTTTGAGCAGTTATTGCAGCCAATATCATGTTCAAGTCTGTGCTGGTAACTTTCTGCGATGTTTCGTTTTTCTCTTCAATTTTTGTTGTCTCCTCGCCATCAAGATGAAAGACATATGCTTCTACATCAATTCCTTCTGCTTCCATTGCCTCTCGTAGCCGTGCCTGAAGTTCGAGTTTAACGCCGCTTGTATTCAATCCACGGCTCTCCAACTCCTTCTTTAGTTGCTGGATCTTCAATTCACTGAACTTTGCCATGTCCTTGTTGTCCTCTGAAACTTATTCAACAATTCCTCTTCTGACACCAATTGTAACGAATTTACTTGTAATCCTTTTATTTGCCCTTTTTCTGCTGAGTTCGAATCACTAAACTGTTGAATAAATAACTCCAATATGTAATAATGCAAAATGGCCTTTATTAAAGTATATACTTCACAATAACACTAAAACTGTGCAACGAATAGCTTGCTTAATAACCAAACTGATCGATAGCTCAAATGAAACTCTTCTATTCAAAATAATACTGCTCTTGCTCGCTAGATAGCGTCTTAGTCGAAACTGCTTGACAACTCAAATCAAACTGAATTCCAGCGCCTCTACAATTGCCGCCTTTTATACTCTTTGATTTCAACCTTCACATCTTCTAGGCGCTTCCAGAATCTACTAGTCCAGTAGCTCTCAAACTTCTCAGCTGTAACTACAATTGCACAATTTTATAGTTTTTCTCATTGCATACTTATAGGAGTATCTGAGATATATGCATGTGTTTGTGCATTGACCCTCCGCTGCTCGTATACGTACATGGTACATATGTGTAGACGCAATTATTGTTTCGTTTATGTAGATACATAATGATTGATCTATGGATGTGAATTCACGTCACTGCTTAGCATCGGCTTAGAGACGATAGCATCGCTCAGTGTTGCTAACATTCGTTACAATATATGTATATTATTACGAATTTTACTTGCAAATCCTCTGCTAAGTTCGAATCACTAAACTGTTGAATAAATAACTCCAATATTGGATAATGGAAAAATGGCCTTTATTAAAGTACTTCACAATACACTCAACTGTGCAACGAATAGCTTGCTTAATAACCACACTGATTGATAGCTCAATGAAACTCTACTATTCAAAATAATACTGCTATTGCTCGCTAGATATCGTCTTAATCGCAACTGCTTGACAACTCAAATCAAACTGAATTCCTTCTTACTCGCTTGCCCAGCTTTTATAGTTTACGCTGCATACTTCTAGGCTCTTCGATTTCCAGAACTTACTAGTTGTTTCGGCTACAAAATCGCCAGCCACAACTACGTGCACAAATTATTGCTCTCTCTTGTGACAACTCAGATAAGATATATGCATGTGTTTGTGCATTGCTGCTCGTATACGTACATATGTGTAGACGCAATTATTTATTCGTTTATGTAGATACATAAAGATTGAATTATTGATGTGAATGTTTGTAGTTTACAGTCTCTCGCGCGCACATAGGCATATAAGTAAATGCATCTGTGTGTGACATCTCTCTGGGCTGACTTATATATGTGTATACTTGATTTAATTATTAACGTAAATACTGCTTGGCATGGCCTTAGCATCGCCTTAGTGATGGGATAATTTAGTGATGCTAATATCCGTGACACTGCCCTCCACCTAAGTCTGATCGTCCCGATCAGACAAATCTCTAGATCTAAACGTTGCTAGCCTTTCCAAATGGACCACCTTCATTTTGGTTCGTGGTTTACCGATGGTTTGTATGCGGTACACTACATCGTTGATCCGTTTTACAACTTTGTATGGGCCTTCCCAATTACACTGCAATTTCGGGGACAAACCTTTTTTACGTTGTGGGTTGTATAACAGCACCAAATCTCCTTCCTGAAAACCTTCTGAATTAAGTGCTTTATCATATCTGGCTTTCATCTTGTCACTCATAATCTTTGTTCGTTGCCTTATCAGATCATGTATTTCTCTTAGCTCTTCTTCCAAATCACTAGTGGATTTCCTGACATTTCTCTCCGCATTGGCATCTATCCCAAACTTCAAATCAGCTGGCAGTCTAAGGTCATTGCCAAAAATTACTTTTACAGGGGTTTGGCCCATTGTCTCATGCACTGCTGATCGGTAAGCCATCAAGAATAATGGTATGCGGGTATCCCATTCTTTATGGTACTTGTCCACTACTTTCCTTAAGTGCTCCTCCAATGTTCTATTGAATCGTTCTACCATACCATCGGATTGAGGATGCAATGCAGTTGTCCGTGTTTTTCGAATGCCCAATGACTTACACATTTCCTGGAACACAGCTGATTCGAAATTCCTGCCTTGGTCAGAATGTAACTCCATTGGTACACCATACCTTGCAACCCAATTGTTTATAAACACTTCTGCTACCGTTTCCGCTTCTTGATTTGGGATTGGGTATACTTCTGGCCATTTGCTGAAATAATCCATAACTACCAGTACATATTTGTTTCCGCCGTTGCTAGTAGGAAATGGACCGGCGACATCCATAGCGATCCTTTCAAATGGCGCACCTGAGTTATATTGCTTCATCTGGCCATGACTTCGTGTTCTGGGCCCTTTCGCTCTGCTGCAAACCTCGCAGTTCGCAATCCACTCAGTGACCGACTGACGGCAACCAACCCAATAGAATCTCTGTTTAATCTTCTCGAGCGTCTTCGTGATTCGAAGATGACCTCCGCTTGGACCATTATGCAGCTCGCTGAGCACGTCAGGAATCCTCTTTCTGGGAACAACTATCAGTTTATTCTTGTATTTACCATCCTCACTCTCCCATACTCGATGAAGGCAACCGGATATCAATTCTAAACTGTTCCACTGTGCCCAATATGACTTCGCAATGGGACTCTCTGCTGACATCTCTTCTCTGTTTGGTCTTTCATTTCGTTCGAGCCCTTGCATAACACGTGACAGATCTGCATCTTCTAGCTGGCACTTTCTTAGCTGTTCCTTGTCCCATTCATCTGTACATGTTATAGTTGTTAGCCGGACATCTATAATGTCTTCTTTAGCCTCGGCTTTTGAACAGTGCTTGCATTTCAAACTACATGGCCTTCGTGACATTGCATCGGCATTTCCATGGGTACTACCTTTTCGATGCTCAATGGAAAAGTCATAGCTTTGTAGTCGCTCGATCCACCGTGCCAATTGTCCTTCCGGATTACGGAACTGCAGTAGCCATTTTAAAGCCGCGTGATCTGTCCTGACACGGAATCGCTGGCCGTAGAGGTATTTGTGAAAATGTTTAACGCACTCTACCAATGCCAACAGCTCTCTCCGCGTAACGCAGTAGTTCCTCTCTGGTTTTCCAATCGAACGGCTGTAATATGCAACTACCTTCTCCTGTCCATCGACCAGTTGTGATAAAACGCCTCCTATAGCATATCCACTCGTATCTGTATCTAGAATAAATGTTGCTCCTGGAATCGGATATGCTAACATTGGGGCAGTGCACAAACGCTCCTTCAATGTTTGGAAAGCCACTTCTTGCTCCTTCTTCCATTCAAAAGCTTTATTTTTTCTTGTAAGCTCATGGAGGCTATGGGCTACGCTGGAAAAATTTTGTACAAATCGGCGGTAATATGTGCACAGCCCAAGGAAACTTCTTAATTCATGTAGGTTCTGTGGTCTTGGCCAATCCTTTACAGCCTCTATCTTTTCGTTCGCAGTGCAGATGCCCTCTGTCGTTACCTTGTGACCCAAATAATTTACTTCCTTTTTAAACAGCGCACACTTTTTGGGACTTAACTTCAGACCAGCGCCCTCTATTCTTTGGAAAACTTCCTCCAAGTTCTTAAGATGTTCATCGAAATTCTTGCCCAATACGATGATGTCGTCCAGGTACACCAAGCATGTTTTCCAATGTAGTCCTTTCAATACCTGATCCATGAGTCTCTCGAAAGTAGCTGGTGCATTACATAGTCCAAAGAACATTACTGTAAATTGCCAAAGACCATCTCCGACGCTGAAGGCTGTTTTCTCTTTGTCTTCCTCCTTTACCTCCACTTGCCAGTAGCCGCTTTTCAAGCCCAGTGTGGAAAACCATTTCGTACCAGAGAGCGAGTCCAGAGTGTCGTCAATTCTTGGCAATGGGTAGCTATCCTTTTTCGTAACGTCATTCAACTTCCGGTAGTCCACGCAAAACCTCATTTTTCCATCCTTCTTCTTTACAAGTACTACCGGTGAGCTCCAGGGACTAGCTGATGGTTCGATGACGCCGCTGTCGCTCATTTCTTGTATAATTTGACTCACAACTTCCCGCTTCGCCAGTGGAACACTACGTGGAGCTTGACGGATCGGCCTCGCATCTCCAGTGTCAATTTGATGTTTCACAACGTTGGTGCGGCCTGGTTTAGAACCATCCTGGTCAAATATGTTCGCGTATTTTATGAGCAGTTGTTTTGCCTTACTCTGATAGGCTTCCCCTCTAGCCCATGCGTCCATGCCGTGATATCATTTGAAAGATCAGTATTACTAGATGAAACGTGTTCCTGGAGCTGTTCACAGTTAATAACTACTTCGGCCTCTTGGCATCTTCCCAAAATAGCTCCTTTGGTCAAATTGAATGGTGACTTGAACTCATTGAGTACTCTTACCGGAATGCGTCCATCTTGTTTTGTCATAGCCAGGGTTTTTCCTACAAGTATGTTCAGTGCTGATTTATTTGCTGCTTCGACAACCCACAATTTGTTTGTCCCACAATCTCCATCAACCTTTGCCCAGATGACTGCTTCTGATTTTGGTGGTATTTGCTGACTCTCTTCCACCAGCACTCGTTTACTGCTGTAGCCTCTCTCGTAGCCGAAATTAAGTGGCACATCCATGTTCTTACATCGCATCGTCTTGCTTTGCATATCGATTTTGATGCCTTGGTTGATTAAGAAGTCCACTCCAATTATGATTTCATCAACAATACCTGCCACTATAAAATTGTGTAGTACCGTGACGTTTCCAATTGCTACTTCACATTCTACTTCTCCAATTACCTGGGTGTCTTCTCCAGTGGCTGTACGCAATATTGCTCCATGCAATGGTCTGATCTGCTTGTTGACTAAATCCGCTCGAATGATGGAATGAGATGCACCCGTATCTACAGTCAGTAAACGTTCTTTTCCATCCACATGTCCTCCGACAGTAAGACCTTCTTCCAATTTGTGAGATAGAGATTATGGGGCATTCAATTGAGGGAGTCAGCTGTCGCCCCTTGCTGCTGACTCGCTTTAGTTTAACGATTGAGTGGATTTGGAGATTTGCTCGTCTCCTTCAGCTCTGCGTTTACGGCCACCCATATTGTTGGAACTATTGGAATTGCTACTGCAATGACGTGCAATGTGACCTGGGTTACCGCACTTGAAACATTTCATAACTCCGGCATTTTTCTGTTGTGATCCCCTCAGAGCTTCCAAAATTGTATCTACCCACTCTGGCCTTTCTACTTCCACACGATGAGCTTTGTATGCTGGTTTACTCAATAATGACGCCGTTTCCTGAGTCAATGCATGGGATACCGTTTCAGAAAATGTTTGCTTTGGGTTCGCGTATGTGGCTCGCTTCGTTTCGACGTCCCGTATGCCATTTATAAAGCTTTGAATCTTCACTCTTTCCATGTATTCCACGGGTGCGTCCGCATTTGCAAGATGAGCCAATCTTTCAATATCTGAAGCAAACTCCTGCAATGTCTCATTTGCTTTTTGGTAGCGGTTTTGCAACTCAATTTGGAATATCTGTTTCCTATGCTCGCTTCCATAACGTCGTTCTACAGCAGCCATCAATGTTTCATAACTGTTCCGTTCGTACTCTGGAATAGTCTGTAAGATTTCGGCAGCTGGTCCTTTCAATGCTACGAAGAGTGCGGCAACTTTATCTTCCACATTCCAGTTGTTCACTGCTGCGGTCTTCTCAAACTGTAGCTTAAAGACCTGGAAAGGAACAGAACCGTCAAAGGATGGTGTTTTTACCTTTGGATTACTCGCTGAAACTGCTGGACGATTTAATTGTAACTGCTCCATACGACCCTTCAAATCATCGACTTTTGCCTGAAATTGAGCGATTTTTGCATCCTGCGCTTCCAGCTTTGATGTTACCCTTGCTTCCTGTGCTTCTAACTGTGAAGACATTTGTGCCACCTGCAATGATAAGCGCTCCTCTTGTTCTTCCATCTTTGATGTTATGCGTGTCTCCTGCGATTCCAGTTGGGATGCCATATATGTCTTCTGTTCTTCCAATTGCGTTTCCATCTTGGATGTAATCTGTGTCGACATTTCTGACATTCGCGTTTCTTGTGCTTCAATCTTCGATGTTATTCGTGTCTCTTGGGATTCCATCTGTGATGACATATACGTTTTCTGTTCTTCCAATTGTGATGACATGTTGGTAGATATTTGTGATGACATTTCGGACATTTGTGCCGATATTGCAACCAATATCATGTTCAGGTCTGTGATCGCCATTGTCTGCGGTGTTTCATTTTTCTCTTCAATTTTTGTTGTTGTCTCGTCCTCATCAGGATAAAAAACATACTCGTCCACATCAATTCCTTCTGCTTCCATTGCCTCTCGTAGCCGTGCCTGAAGTTCGAGTTTAACGCCGCTTGTATTCAATCCACGGGCTTCCAACTCCTTCTTTAGTTGCTGGATCTTCAATTCACTGAACTTTGCCATGTCCTTGTTGTCCTCTGGAATTTATTCAACAATCCCACTTCTGACACCAATTATTACGAATTTTACTTGCAAATCCTCTGCTAAGTTCGAATCACTAAACTGTTGAATAAATAACTCCAATATTGGATAATGGAAAAATGGCCTTTATTAAAGTACTTCACAATACACTCAACTGTGCAACGAATAGCTTGCTTAATAACCACACTGATTGATAGCTCAATGAAACTCTACTATTCAAAATAATACTGCTATTGCTCGCTAGATCCCGTCTTAATCGCAACTGCTTGACAACTCAAATCAAACTGAATTCCTTCTTACTCGCTTGCCCAGCTTTTATAGTTTACGCTGCATACTTCTAGGCTCTTCGATTTCCAGAACTTACTAGTTGTTTCGGCTACAAAATCGCCAGCCACAACTACGTGCACAAATTATTGCTCTCTCTTGTGACAACTCAGATAAGATTGAATTATTGATGTGAATGTTTGTAGTTTACAGTCTCTCGCGCGCACATAGGCATATAAGTAAATGCATCTGTGTGTGACATCTCTCTGGGCTGCCTTATATATGTGTATACTTGATTTAATTATTAACGTAAATACTGCTTGGCATGGCCTTAGCATCGCCTTAGTGATGGGATAATTTAGTGATGCTAATATCCGTGACAATATGATGGTATATATAGTATATATATATTTTTTTTGCGATTTCGGCCCCATTTTAACAGCTAGAAGCTCCAAATTTCACCAAATGCTTACGTGTATAGCATACATTGATGTCTGAAAAAATCATTGAGATCATATATACATAGTATATATCTCATACAACCGATTGTTCAGATAAGAAACTTTGCGCAATTTCTGCCCCGTTTTAACAGCTAGAAGCTTCAAATTTCACCAAATGCTTACGTATATAGCATATATTGTTGTCTGAAAAAATCATAGAGATCGGTGGTATATATATTATATACTTCATATTGTCACGGATATTAGCATCACTAAATTATCCCATCACTAAGGCGATGCTAAGGCCATGCCAAGCAGTATTTACGTTAATAATTAAATCAAGTATACACATATATAAGGCAGCCCAGAGAGATGTCACACACAGATGCATTTACTTATATGCCTATGTGCGCAAACTACAAACATTCACATCAATAATTCAATCTTTATGTATCTACATAAACGAATAAATAATTGCGTCTACACATATGTACGTATACGAGCAGCGGAGCGGCAATGCACAAACACGTGCATATATCTTATCTGAGTTGTCACAAGAGAGAGCAATAATTTGTGCACGTAGTTGTGGCTGGCGATTTTGTAGCCGAAACAACTAGTAAGTTCTGGAAACCGAAGAGCCTAGAAGTATGCAGCGTAAACTATAAAAGCGGCGCCAGCGAGTAAGAAGTAATTCAGTTTGATTTGAGTTGATCAGCAGTTACGACTAAGAAGATATCTAGCGAGCAATACCAGTATTATTTTGATTAGTGGAGTTTCATTTGAGCTATCAGTTTGGTTATTAAGCTATTCGTTGCACAGTTTGAGTGTTATTGTGAAGCATTTTAATAAAGGCCATTTTTCCATTATTCAATATTGGAGTTAATTATTCAACAGTTTAGCGATACGAACCTAGCAAAAGAGGCAAATAAGAGGATTTGCAGCAAATTCGTTACAATTGGTGTCAGAAGTGGGATTGTTGGATAAATTCTAGAGGACAACAAGGACATGGCAAAGTTCAGTGAATTGAGGATCCAGCAGCTGAAGAAGGAGTTGGAGAGCCGTGGATTGAATACAAGCGGCGTTAAACTTGAACTTCAGGCACGGCTTCGAGAGGCAATGGAAGCAGAAGGAATTGATGTGGAAGAGTATGTCTTTCATCTTGATGGCGAGGAGGCAACGAAAATTGAAGAGAAAAACGAAACATCGCAGACGGTTAGCAGCACAGACTTGAACATGATATTGGCTGCAATATCTGCACAAACATCGACAGTAGCATTAATGTCGTCGCAACTGGCATCTCAACTGGAAGCACAAGAGGCACGTATAACAGAAATGTCATCACAAATATCCACAAATATGTCATCACAACTAGAAGAACAGAAGACGTATATGGTATCCCAGATGGAAGCACAAGAAACGCGTATATCCGAAATGTCGTCGCAAATGTCATCTCAGCTGGAATCGCAGGAGAACCGTATAACAGCGAAGATTGAAGCACAAGAGGCACGGATATTCGAAATGTCGGCTCAAATTTCAGCACAGATATCATCGCAAATCTCTGCTCAACTGGAAGAGCAAGAAGGACGTATTTCCTCGAAGTTGGAGGCGCAAGATACAAAAATTTTACAGTTTGAAGAAAAAATCGAGGCCGAGGTGGATGCTTTGAGAGGACGTATCGAGCAGTTGCAACTGAATCGCCCAGCAGTCTCAACTAGTAATTCAAAGGTAAAAACACCATCCTTTGACGGTTCTGTTCCTTTCCAAGTCTTTAAGCTACAGTTTGAGAAGACCGCAGCAGTGAACAACTGGAATGTGGAAGATAAAGTTGCCGCACTCTTCGTAGCATTGAAAGGACCAGCTGCCGAAATCTTACAGACTATTCCAGAGTACGAACGGAACAGTTATGACGCATTGATGGCTGCTGTAGAACGGCGATACGGAAGCGAACACAGGAAACAGATATTTCAAATAGAATTGCAAAACCGCTACCAAAAAGCTAACGAGACTTTGCAGGAGTTTGCTTCGGACATTGAAAGATTGGCTCATCTTGCAAATGCGGATGCACCCGTGGAATACACGGAAAGAGTGAAGATCCAGAGCTTTATAAATGGCATAAGGGACGTCGAAACGAAGCGAGCCACATACGCGAACCCAAAGCAAACATTTTCTGAAACGGTATCCCATGCATTGACTCAGGAAACGGCGTCATTATTGAGTAAACCAGCATACAAAGCTCATCGTGTGGAAGTAGAAAGGCCAGAGTGGGTAGATACAATTTTGGAAGCTCTGAAGGGATCACAACAGAAAAATACCGGAGTTATGAAATGTTTCAAGTGCGGTAACCCAGGTCACATTGCACGTCATTGCAGTAGCAATTCCAATAGTTCCAACAATGTGGGTGGCCGTAAACGCAGAGCTGAAGGAGACGAGCAAATCTCCAAATCCACTCAATCGTTAAACTAAAGCGAGTCAGCCGCAAGGGGCGACAGCTGGCTCCCTCAATTGAATGCCCCATAATCTCTATCTCGCAAATTGGAAGAAGGTCAAGCAATCTTACTGTCGGAGGACATGTGGATGGAAAGGAACGTTTACTGACTGTAGATACGGGTGCATCTCATTCCATCATTCGAGCGGATTTAGCCAACAAGAAGATAACACCATTGCATGGAGCAAGATTGCGTACAGCCACTGGAGAAGACAGCACGGTTCTAGGAGAAGTATCATGTGAAGTCGCAATTGGGAACGTCACGGTAGTACACAATTTTATAGTGGCAGAGATTGTTGATGAAATTATAATTGGAGTGGACTTCTTAATCGACCAGGGCATCAAGATCGACATGCAAAGCAAGACGATGCGATATAAGAACATGGATGTACCACTTAATTTCGGCTACGAGAGAGGCTACAGCAGTAAACGAGTGCTGGTGGAAGAGAGTCAGCGAATACCACCAAAATCCGAAGCAGTCATCTGGGCAAAGGTTGATGGAGATTGTGGGACAAACAAATTGTGGGTTGTCGAAGCAGCAAACAAATCAGCACTGAACATACTTGTAGGAAAAACCCTGGCTATGACAAAACAAGATGGACGTGTTCCAGTAAGAGTACTCAATGAGTTCAATTCACCACTCAAACTAACTAAAGGAGCTATTTTGGGAAGATGCCAAGAGGCTGAAGTAGTTATTAACTGTGAACAGCTCCAGGAACACGTTTCAGCTAGTAATACTAATCTTTCAAATGACATCACGGCATGGACGCAGGGGCTAGAGGAAGCATATCAGAGTAAGGCAAAACAACTGCTCCTAAAGTACGCGAACATATTTGACCAGGATGGTTCTAAACCAGGCCGCACCAACGTTGTGAAACATCAAATTGACACTGGAGATGCGAGGCCGATCCGTCAAGCTCCACGTAGTGTTCCACTGGCGAAGCGGCAAGTTGTGAGTCAAATTATACAAGAAATGAGCGACAGCGGCGTCATCGAACCATCAGCTAGTCCCTGGAGCTCACCGGTAGTACTTGTAAAGAAGAAGGATGGAAAAATGAGGTTTTGCGTGGACTACCGGAAGTTGAATGACGTTACGAAAAAGGATAGCTACCCATTGCCAAGAATTGACGACACTCTGGACTCGCTCTCTGGTACGAAATGGTTTTCCACACTGGACTTGAAAAGCGGCAACTGGCAAGTGGAGGTAAATGAGGAAGACAAAGAGAAAACAGCCTTCAGCGTCGGAGATGGTCTTTGGCAATTTACAGTAATGCCCTTTGGACTATGTAATGCACCAGCTACTTTCGAGAGACTCATGGATCAGGTATTGAAAGGACTACATTGGAAAACATGCTTGGTGTACCTGGACGACATCATCGTATTGGGCAAGAATTTCGATGAACATCTTAAGAACTTGGAGGAAGTTTTCCAAAGAATAGCTGGCGCTGGTCTGAAGTTAAGTCCCAAAAAGTGTGCGCTGTTTAAAAAGGAAGTAAATTATTTGGGTCACAAGGTAACGACAGAGGGCATCTGCATTGCGAACGAAAAGATAGAGGCTGTAAAGGATTGGCCAAGACCACAGAACCTACATGAATTAAGAAGTTTCCTTGGGCTGTGCACATATTACCGCCGATTTGTACAAAATTTTTCCAGCGTAGCCCATAGCCTCCATGAGCTTACAAGAAAAAATAAAGCTTTTGAATGGAAGAAGGAGCAAGAAGTGGCTTTCCAAACATTGAAGGAGCGTTTGTGCACTGCCCCAATGTTAGCATATCCGATTCCAGGAGCAACATTTATTCTAGATACAGATGCGAGTGGATATGCTATAGGAGGCGTTTTATCACAACTGGTCGATGGACAGGAGAAGGTAGTTGCATATTACAGCCGTTCGATTGGAAAACCAGAGAGGAACTACTGCGTTACGCGGAGAGAGCTGTTGGCATTGGTAGAGTGCGTTAAACATTTTCACAAATACTTCTACGGCCAGCGATTCCGTGTCAGGACAGATCACGCAGCTTTAAAATGGCTACTGCAGTTCCGTAATCCAGAAGGACAATTGGCACGGTGGATCGAGCGACTACAAAGCTATGACTTTTCCATTGAGCATCGAAAAGGTAGTACCCATGGAAATGCCGATGCAATGTCACGAAGACCATGTAGTTTGGAATGCAAGCACTGTTCAAAAGCCGAGGCTAAAGAAGACATTATAGATGTCCGGCTAATGACTATAACATGTACAGATGAATGGGACAAGGAACAGCTAAGAAAGTGCCAGCTAGAAGATGCAGATCTGTCACGTGTTATGCAAGGGCTCGAACGAAATGAAAGACCAAACAGAGAAGAGATGTCAGCAGAGAGTCCGATTGCGAAGTCATATTGGGCACCGTGGAACAGTTTGGAATTGATATCCGGTTGCCTTCATCGAGTATGGGAGAGTGAGGATGGTAAATACAAGAATAAACTGATAGTTGTTCCCAGAAAGAGGATTCCTGATGTGCTCAGCGAGCTGCATAATGGTCCAAGCGGAGGTCATCTTGGAATCACGAAGACGCTCGAGAAGATTAAACAGAGATTCTATTGGGTTGGTTGCCGTCAGTCGGTCACTGAGTGGATTGCGAACTGCGAGGTTTGCAGCAGAGCGAAAGGGCCCAGAACACGAAGTCATGGCCAGATGAAGCAATATAACTCAGGTGCGCCATTTGAAAGGATCGCTATGGATGTCGCCGGTCCATTTCCTACTAGCAACGGCGGAAACAAATACGTACTGGTAGTTATGGATTATTTCAGCAAATGGCCAGAGGTATACCCAATCCCAAATCAAGAAGCGGAAACGGCAGCAGAAGTTTTTATAAACAATTGGGTTGCAAGGTATGGTGTACCAATGGAGTTACATTCTAACACGGACAACTGCATTGCATCCTCAATCCGATGGTATGGTAGAACGATTCAATAGAACATTGGAGGAGCACTTAAGGAAAGTAGTGGACAAGTACCATAAAGAATGGGATACCCGCATACCATTATTCTTGATGGCTTACCGATCAGCAGTGCATGAGACAACGGGCCAAACCCCTGCAAAAGTAATTTTTGGCAATGACCTTAGACTGCCAGCTGATTTGAAGTTTGGGATAGATGCCAATGCGGAGAGAAATGTCAGGAAATCCACTAGTGATTTGGAAGAAGAGCTAAGAGAAATACATGATCTGATAAGGCAACGAACAAAGATTATGAGTGACAAGATGAAAGCCAGATATGATAAAGCAATTAATTCAGAATGTTTTCAGGAAGGAGATTTGGTGCTGTTATACAACCCACAACGTAAAAAAGGTTTGTCCCCGAAATTGCAGTGTAATTGGGAAGGCCCATACAAAGTTGTAAAACGGATCAACGATGTAGTGTACCGCATACAAACCATCGGTAAACCACGAACCAAAATGAAGGTGGTCCATTTGGAAAGGCTAGCAACGTTTAGATCGAGAGATTTGTCTGATCGGGACGATCAGACTTAGGTGGAGGGCAGTGTCACGGATATTAGCATCACTAAATTATCCCATCACTAAGGCGATGCTAAGGCCATGCCAAGCAGTATTTACGTTAATAATTAAATCAAGTATACACATATATAAGGCAGCCCAGAGAGATGTCACACACAGATGCATTTACTTATATGCCTATGTGCGCAAACTACAAACATTCACATCAATAATTCAATCTTTATGTATCTACATAAACGAATAAATAATTGCGTCTACACATATGTACGTATACGAGCAGCGGAGCGGCAATGCACAAACACGTGCATATATCTTATCTGAGTTGTCACAAGAGAGAGCAATAATTTGTGCACGTAGTTGTGGCTGGCGATTTTGTAGCCGAAACAACTAGTAAGTTCTGGAAACCGAAGAGCCTAGAAGTATGCAGCGTAAACTATAAAAGCGGCGCCAGCGAGTAAGAAGTAATTCAGTTTGATTTGAGTTGATCAGCAGTTACGACTAAGAAGATATCTAGCGAGCAATACCAGTATTATTTTGATTAGTGGAGTTTCATTTGAGCTATCAGTTTGGTTATTAAGCTATTCGTTGCACAGTTTGAGTGTTATTGTGAAGCATTTTAATAAAGGCCATTTTTCCATTATTCAATATTGGAGTTAATTATTCAACAGTTTAGCGATACGAACCTAGCAAAAGGGGCAAATAAGAGGATTTGCAGCAAATTCGTTACAATATAAACTGTCATTTTGGCCGCTTTTTTACGGCTAGAAGCTTCAAATTTCATCAAATAGTTACGTTTACGTCATATATTTTTGAAATACGTGATTCGTAGTCATAGTTTTTACACGCAGACCACAAAAAACCTGAAACTTTGCATCCTCACACAAAGTACCTACCTATTTTTTATTTTATATTTATCTTAAAAATCGTTTAGGTATGTAGATCTGTTCGCTAGATATTTCTTATCTTATACATCCGATTATTCGGAGATTACGAACGGGATAAGATTATTGTTCAGCCCCATTCATGAAAGGTATGAAGTCTTCGGCATAGCCGAAGACAGTCCCGTCCTTACTTGTTTATTTTATATTTATTTTAAAAATCGTTTGGGTATGTAGATCGGTTCACTATATATTTCTTATCTTATACATCCGATTATTCAGAGATTACGAACGGGATAAGATTATTGTTCAGCTCCATTCATGAAAGGTATGAAGTCTTCGGCACAGCCGAAGACAGTCCCGTCCTTACTTGTTTTTTTTTTTTTAGATTTACTGAGTTTTCTATAAAGTGTGCCAAATTATTTTGATTATAAAGTAGTCTATGCCCAAATTTGAATCCAAATCCAAAAAAGTTGGCCTTGAATTGGAGAATTTATTTATATTTTATTTTTTTATAGATTTACTAAGTTTTGCATAAAGTGTGCCAAATTATTTTGATAATAAAGTAGTCTATGCCCAAATTTGAATCCAAATCCAAAAAAGTTGGCCTTGAATTGGAAATTTATTTATATTTTATTTTTTTTAGATTTACTAAGTTTTCCATAAAGTGTGCCAAATTATTTTCATTATAAAGTGTCCAAATTTGAATCCAAATCCAAAAAAGTTGGCCTTGAATTTGAGAATTTATTTACATTTATTTTTTTTTATATTTACTAAGTTTTCCATAAAGTATGCCAAATTATTTTCATTATAAAGTACTCAATGCCCAAATTTGAATACAAATCCAAAAAAGTTGTCCTTGAATTTGGGAATTTATTTATATTTTATTTTTTTAGATTTACTAAGTCTTCCATAAAGTTTGCCAAATTATTTTCATTATAAAGTAGTCTATGCGCAAATTTGAATCCAAATCCAAAAAAGTTGGCCTTGAATTTATTTATATATTTTTTTTTTTTTTTTTTTTTTTTTGATTTACTAAGTTTTCCATAAAGTGTGCCAAATTATTTTCATTATAAAGTAGTCTATGCCCAAATTTGAATCCAAATCCAAAAAAGTTGGGTATGTATGAGAATTTATTTATACTTTATTATTTTTAGATTTACTAAGTTTTCCATAAAGTGTGCCAAATTATTTTCATTATAAAGTAGTCTATGCGCGGCCACCGTGGTGTGATGGTAGCGTGCTCCGCCTACCACACCGGATGCCCTGGGTTCAAACCCCGGGCAAAGCAACATCAAAATTTTTAGAAATAAGGTTTCTCAATTAGAAGAAAATTTTTCTAAGCGGGGTCGCCCCTCGGCAGTGTTTGGCAAGCGCTCCGGGTGTATTTCTGCCATGAAAAGCTCTCAGTGAAAACTCATCTGCCTTGCAGATGCCGTTCGGAATCGGCATAAAATCAAGAAGGTCCCATCCGGCCAATTTGTAGGGAAAATCAAGAGGAGCACGACGCAAATTGGAAGAGAAGCTCGGCCTTAGATCTCTTCGGAGGTTATCGCGCCTTACATTTTTTTTTTTTTATGCCCAAATTTTAATCCAAATCCAAAATTTGGCCTTGAGTTTGAGAATTTATTTATATTTTATTTTTTTTAGATTTACTAAGTTTTCCATAAAGTGTGCCAAATTATTTTCATTACAAAGTAGTCTATGCCAAAATTTGAATCCAAATCCAAAAAAGTTGGCCTTGAATTTGAGAATTTATTTATATTTTTTTTTTTTGATTTTCTAAGTTTTCCATAAAGTATGCCAAATTATTATCATTATAAAGTAGTCTATGCCCAAATTTGAATCCAAATCCAATAAAGTTGGCCTTGAATTTGAGAATTTATTTATATTTAATTTTTTTAGATTTACTAAGTTTTCCATAAGGTGTGCCAAATTATTTTGATTATAAAGTAGTCTATGCCCAAATTTGAATCCAAATCCAAAAAAGTTGGCCTTGAATTTGAGAATTTATTTATATTTTTTTTTTTTTTATTTTCTAAGTTTTCCATAAAGTATGCCAAATTATTATCATTATAAAGTAGTCTATGCCCAAATTTGAATCCAAATCCAAAAAAGTTGGCCTTGAATTTGAGAATTTATATAAAATGAGCTGCCGATGTGATTTTGGCCCAGTTGAAGTTCGGCAGTCTGCTGACGCGGATTATTTTTTTATTTTTTTATTCGACCCTCATAAATAGCTTTGAAATAAAATTAAATGCTGTAATGAGATTTATAGGAAGTTTCATTTCATAGTTTGTTAAAAACAATTCCAAACATATTTTCTTCTAAAGGATTTTCTTTCCTTCGTAGTTTTTGATGATGGCTCAGTGGCAGTTCGGCAGTCTGCTGACGCGGCTTACTATTATTTTTTTTTAATTCATCCTTCATAAATTGCTTTGAATTAAAAGCTTTTTTGAAATAAAATTACATGCTGTAATGAAATTTATGGGAAGCTTCATTTCATATTTTGTTAAAAACAATTCCAAACATATTCTAAAGGATTTTCCTTATCAAAATGGATTAATTTTATTTTGAAATTCTTCATGAGAAGTCACTTTTTTTTAATTCGAAATTTATAGAAAATTTCAAAAAAAAAATTTTTGTCTCCCTAATAACGCCTGAATCCCTACATCCGTACTATTTCATACGTAAATTAAAGTAATAACGCCTTAAATAAAATATTGACTTTTTGAAAACGTTTTCTGTAAACTTAGGAGAAATTTTAATCCTTTTCATATTCGCCAAAAAAATAGATTGTTTCCAAAAAATTTCCTGTACGTAAAACATCTATACACTTATTTAAAAAAAAATTCTGAGAAATAACCACAATCTAAAATATTGTTTACTTTTCATATTCGCCAAATCAATCTCTTTCAATCTCTTTTTGGGCCTCTTCAATTTCTTTCAAGAATCGAGACGTTTCATCATAATAATGTTGGCGCTTGGTGCTGATTGCCACCAACTTATCTTGTGTTTTTGAAATATCCTCGTTTAGTTGTTTGATTTGCTTTTCCGATTTCTTTACATTGCGTTTTGATGTTGTTAACTCAACTTTTGATTTTGATAATTAAAAGCTGTTTTGAAATAAAATTACATGCTGTAATGAAATTTATAGGAAGTTTCATTTCATAGTTTGTTAAAAACAATTCCAAACATGTTTTCTCCTAAAGGATTTTCCTTCCTTCGTAATTTTTGATGATGGCTCAGTAGCAGTTCGGCAGTCTGCTGACGCGGCCTTATTATTATTTTTTTTAATTCATCCTTCATATGTAAATTGCTTTGAATTAAAAGCTTTTTTGAAATAAAATTACATGCTGTAATGAAATTAATGGGAAGCATCATTTCATATTTTGTGAAAAACAATTCCAAACATATTCTAAAGGATTTTCCTTCCACCGTAATTTTTGATGAAAAGTTTTTTAAATAACTTCTTAATATATAAAACTAAAAATCGCCAAAAAACGGATTTTCCCTCAAAATCGTTTTACAGTTTCTCCTTTATGTCTATTGTGATGATTTCCATAAATAATTAAAAATTATTAAGTTAGTCTTATAAAAATCGGTGCCTTTTATTAATGAAAATTTTTGAAATATAAAAATTGAAAACAAATATTTAAATGACTTGACAAATATTAAAACAATTCAAAGCAAAAACAGAATTTGAGTTGTATTATAAAGTTAAAACATTGAAACTAATATAATAAAAATACCCTACACTATCAAAAGGAATTAATTTTATTTTGAAATTCTTCATGAGAAGTCACTTTTTTAATTCGAAATTTATAGAAAATTTAAAAAAAAAAAGCATTTTTTCTCCCTAATAACGCCTGAATCCCTAAATCCGTACTATTTAATACGAAAATTAAAGTAATAACGCCTTAAATAAAATATTGACTTTGAAAACGTTTTCTGTAAACTTGGGAAAAATTTTAATCCTTTTCATATTCGCCAAAAAAATAGATTGTTTCCAAAAAATTTCCTGTACGTAAAGCATCTATACACTTATTTAAAACAAAATTTCTGAGAAATAACCACAATCTAAAATATTGTTTACTTTTCATATTTCAAATTTGGTGAGCGGGTGTATTTGGGGGTCCGATTAGACATTTGTCGGAACCGGCCGGATCGGACCACTATAGCATATATCCTCCATACAACCGATTTTTCAGAAAAAGAGGATTTTTGTCTCATCTTCCTCAATTTAGCAGATTGAAGCTTCAAACTTCACCATATACTTCAGTATATTGCACATATTGTGGTCTGAAAAAATTTATGAGATCGGTCGTGTATATAGTATATATCCCCCACAACCGATTGATCAGATAAGAAACTTTTCGTAATTACTGCCCTATTTTAAGAGCTAGAGGCTTCAAATTTCAACGAATGCTTACGTATAAAAGATATGTTGTCTAAAAAAATCATAAAGATCGGTGGTATATATAGTATATATATGGTAGTATATATAGTGTAACGAATTTACTGAAATTCCGCTTATTTCAAATCTTCTACTAAGGTTCGAATCACCAAACTGTTGAATAAATAACTCTCAATTTGTAATAATGCAAAATGGCCTTTATTAAAGTACTTCACAATAACACTCAAACTGTGCAACGAATAGCTTGCTTAATAACCAAACTGATTGATAGCTCAAATGAAACTACTATTCAAAATAATACTGCTCTTGCTCGCTAGATAGCGTCTTAGTCGAAACTGCTTGACAACTCAAATCAAACTGAATTCCAGCGCCTCTACAATTGCCGCCTTTTATACTCTTTGATTTCAACCTTCACATCTTCTAGGCGCTTCCAGAATCTACTAGTCCAGTAGCTCTCAAACTTCTCAGCTGTCACTACAATTGCACAATTTTATAGTTTTTCTCATTGCATACTTATAGGAGTATCTGAGATATATGCATGTGTTTGTGCATTGACTCTCCGCTGCTCGTATACGTACATGGTACATATGTGTAGACGCAATTATTGTTTCGTTTATGTAGATACATAATGATTGATCTATGGATGTGAATTCACGTCACTGCTTAGCATCGGCTTAGAGACGATAGCATCGCTCAGTGCTGATAACATTCGTTACACTGCCCTCCACCTAAGTCTGATCGTCCCGATCAGACAAATCTCTCGATCTATACGCTGCCAGCCTTTCCAAATGAACCACTCTTCTAAACCGTGGTTTCCCAGTGGTTTGTATGCGATAGATGGTATCACTGATCTTCTTCACAACTTTGTACGGGCCTTCCCAACTGCACCGAATCTTGGATGGAACACCTTTCCGCCGGTGAGGGTTATATAACAGTACCAAATCTCCCTCCAAGAAACCTTCCGAATTTTAGTTCTCATTGTACCTGCGTTTCATCTTACTACTCATTAGTCTTGATCGTTCCCTCGCACTATGTTGTTTGGCCAATGAGCTTCTTCGCAGAGCTTGCACTTGACGGATTGACTTTGCATTATCACTATCGCCTGGACGTTTCACAACAGTAGTGCGCGCTGGCTTGAAACCACCCTTGCATTCCATCTGAAAAATTATTTCAGTCATTTTAGTGCGTCCATTAGTTTTTGTCGATGCCGGTCTTTTTCTCGCAGGTACTTTTAATTTCGCTTTATTTGGCACATTCGATCCATCAACCTTTTCTTTTGACTTTCGTGGACTTTGTCGAGTCTTCTCCACCATTACTCGATTACTACTGAACCGTTTCTCCAACTTGAAGTTAAGTGGTATATTCTGGTTCTCATAACGCATCACCCTTCTCTGCATATCGATCTTGATGTCGTGGTCAACCATGAAGTCCACTCCCAATATGACTTCTTCAACGATCTTCGCCACAACGAATTTGTGTAGAACCGTGACCTTTCCAATCAAGACTTCACATATCACTTCTCCCTGAACTTGGTAATACTCGCCAGTGACCGTACGCAACCTTGCTCCAGGTAACGGTTTTAATCTCCTGTTGACCAAGTCAGATCGGATCAAGGAATGAGATGCGCCCGTATCTACAGTCAGTACACGCTCTTTGCCATCCACATTACCTCTGACGGTAAGACTGCTTGATTTCCTTCCAATTTGCGACACAGATATCACAGGACATTCAATAGCTGGGGCAAGTTTTCGTTCTTTACATCCGACACGCTCTTGCTCATTTCCTCCAGTTTTGCGTTTACGGCCACCCACATTGTTGGAACTGTTAGGACCAAGATCGCAATGACGTGCAATGTGACCGGACTTCCCACATTTGAAGCATTTGATAACTTTTTCACTCCGCTTTTGCGATCCTTTTAGCGCTTCCAATATTGCGTCTACCCTCTCTGGCCTTTCCACTTCCACACGGCGTGCTTTGAAAACTGGCTTACACAGAAGCGACGCTGTTTCCTGAATCAGAGCTTGTGACACCGTTTCTGCGAATGCTGGCTTTGTGTTTGCGTATGTAGCTCGCTTTGTTTCGACGTCCCGTATGCCATTTATAAAGCTCTGAATCTTTACCCTTTCAGTGTATTCCACGGGTGCGTCCGCATTGGCTAAATGTGCTAGCCTTTCAATATCCGACGCAAACTCTTGCAATGTTTCACCAGGTCTCTGGAAGCGGTTCAGCAACTCCATTTGATATATCTGTCTCCTATGCTCAGTTCCGTATCGTCTCTCTAGAGCTCCCATCAATGCTTCATAACAGTTTCGTTCGCCCTCTGGAATGGTTTGTAAAATCTCAGCTGCAGGCCCTTTCAACGCCATGAACAGTGCAGCAACTTTATCTTCAGCATTCCAGTTGTTCACTGTTGCGGTCTTCTCAAATTGTAGCTTAAAGACCTGGAAAGGAACAGAACCGTCAAAGGATGGTGTTTTTACCTTTGGATTACTCGCTGAAACTGCTGGACGATTTAGTTGTAACTGCTCGATACGTCCTCTCAAAGCATCCACATCGGCCTCGATTTTATCCTGTCGACCACTGAAGCCTTCATGAAGCTGGGTTAGTTTTTCTTCCATATGCGCTTCCATTTTAGATGATATACGGACTTCCTGCCTTCTAGTTGTGTGGAGATCTGAGATGATATCTGTACTGAAATTTGTGCCGACATTTCTGAAATACGCGTTTCTTCTGCTTCAATCTTTGATGTTATACGTGTCTCTTGGGATTCCATCTGCGATGTAATCTGTGTCGCCATTTCTGACATACGCGTTTCTTGTGCTTCTATCTTGGATGTTGCTGTCGATGTTTGAGCAGTTATTGCAGCCAATATCATGTTCAAGTCTGTGCTCGTAACTGTCTGCGTAACTGTCTCTTCCATTTTTGTTGTTTCCTCGCCATCAAGATGAAAGTCATACTCTTCCACGTCAATTCCTTCTAATTCCATTGCCTCTCGTAGCCGTGCCTGAAGTTCGAGTTTAACGCCGCTTGTATTCAATCCACGGCTCTCCAACTCCTTCTTTAGTTGCTGGATCTTCAATTCACTGAACTTTGCCGTGTCCTTGTTGTCCTCTGGAATTTATTCAACAATTCCTCTTCTGACACCACTTGTAACGAATTTATTGAAATTCCGCTTATTTCAAATCTTCTACTAAGGTTCGAATCACTAAACTGTTGAATAAATAACTCCAATTTGTAATAATGCAAAATGGCCTTTATTAAAGTACTTCACAATAACACTAAAACTGTGCAACGAATAGCTTGCTTTAATAACCAAACTGATTGATAGCTCAAATGCAACTCTACTATTCAAAATAATACTGCTCTTGCTCGCTAGATAGCTTCTTAGTCGAAACTGCTTGACAACTCAAATCAAACTGAATTCCAGCGCCTCTACAATTGCCGCCTTTTATACTCTTTGATTTCAACCTTCGCATCTTCTAGGCGCTTCCAGAATCTACTAGTCCAGCACCTCTCAAACTTCTCAGCTGTAACTACAATTGTACAATTTTATAGTTTTTCTCATTGCATACTTATAGGAGTATCTCAGATATATGCATGTGTTTGTGCATTGACTCTCCGCTGCTCGTATACGTACATGGTACATATGTGTAGACGCAATTATTGTTTCGTTTATGTAGATACATAATGATTGATCTATGGATGTGAATTCACGTCACTGTTTAGCATCGGCTTAGAGACGATAGCATCGCTCAGTGCCGCTAACATTCGTCACACTGCCCTCCACCTAAGTCTGATCGTCCCGATCAGACAAATCTCTCGATCTATACGCTACCAGCATTTCCAAATGAACCACTCTTATAATCCGTGGTTTCCCAGTGGTTTGTATGCGATAGATGGTATCACTGATCTTCTTCACAACTTTGTACGGGCCTTCCCAACTGCACCGAATGTTGGATGGAACACCTTTCCGCCGGTGAGGGTTGTATAACAGTACCAAATCTCCCTCCAAGAAACCTTCCGAATTTTTGTTCTCATTGTACCTGCGTTTCATCTTACTACTCATTAGTCTTGATCGTTCCCTCGCACTCTGTTGTTTGGCCAATGAAATTCTTCGCAGAGCTTGCATTTGACGGATTGACTTTGCATTATCACTATCGTCTGGACGTTTCACAACAGTAGTGCGCGCTGGCTTGAAACCACCCTTGCATTCCATCTGAAAAATTCTTTCAGTCATTTTTGTGCGTCCATTAGGTTTTGTCGATGCCGGTCTTTTTCTCGCAGGTACTTTTAATTTCGGTTTATTTGGCACATTCGATCCATCAACCTTTTCTTTTGACTTTCGTGGCATTTGCCGAGTCTTCTCCACTATTACTCGATTACTACTGAACCGTTTCTCCAACTTGAAGTTAAGTGGTATATTCTGGTTCTCATAACGCATCACCCTTCTCTGCATATCGATCTTGATGTCGTGGGCAACCATGAAGTCCACTCCCAATAAGACTTCTTCAACGATCTTCGCCACAACGAATTTGTGTAGAACCGTGACCTTTCCAATCAAGACTTCACATATCATTTCTCCCTGAACTTGGTTATACTCGCCAGTGACCGTACGCAACCTGTCTCCTGTTGACCAAGTCAGATCGGACCAAGGAATGAGATGCGCCCGTATCTACAGTTAGTACACGCTCTTTGCCATCCACATTAACTCTGACGGTAAGACTGCTTGATTTCCTTCCAATTTGCGACACAGATATCACAGGACATTCAATAGCCGGGGCAAGTTTTCGTTCTTTACATCCGACACGCTCTTGCTCATTTCCTCCAGTTTTGCGTTTACGGCCACCCCCATTGTTGGAACTATTAGGACCAAGATCGCAATGACGTAAAATGCGACCGGACTTCCCGCATTTGAAGCATTTGATAACTTTTCCACTCCGCTTTTGCGATCCTTTCAGCGCCTCCAATATTGCGTCTACCCACTCTGGCCTTTCTACTTCCACATGGCGTGCTTCAATCTTCGCTGTTATACGGTTCTCCTGCGATTCCAGCTGAGATGACATGTTGGTGGATATTTGTGATGACATTTCTGTTATTCGTGCTTCCTGTGCTTCCATCTTGGATGTTAAACGTGTCTCCTGCGATTCTAGCTGAGATGCCACTGTCGATGTTTGAGCAGTTATTGCAGCCAATATCATGTTCAAGTCTGTGCTGGTAACTTTCTGCGATGTTTCGTTTTTCTCTTCAATTTTTGTTGTCTCCTCGCCATCAAGATGAAAGACATATGCTTCTACATCAATTCCTTCTGCTTCCATTGCCTCTCGTAGCCGTGCCTGAAGTTCGAGTTTAACGCCGCTTGTATTCAATCCACGGCTCTCCAACTCCTTCTTTAGTTGCTGGATCTTCAATTCACTGAACTTTGCCATGTCCTTGTTGTCCTCTGAAACTTATTCAACAATTCCTCTTCTGACACCAATTGTAACGAATTTACTTGTAATCCTTTTATTTGCCCTTTTTCTGCTGAGTTCGAATCACTAAACTGTTGAATAAATAACTCCAATATGTAATAATGCAAAATGGCCTTTATTAAAGTATATACTTCACAATAACACTAAAACTGTGCAACGAATAGCTTGCTTAATAACCAAACTGATCGATAGCTCAAATGAAACTCTTCTATTCAAAATAATACTGCTCTTGCTCGCTAGATAGCGTCTTAGTCGAAACTGCTTGACAACTCAAATCAAACTGAATTCCAGCGCCTCTACAATTGCCGCCTTTTATACTCTTTGATTTCAACCTTCACATCTTCTAGGCGCTTCCAGAATCTACTAGTCCAGTAGCTCTCAAACTTCTCAGCTGTAACTACAATTGCACAATTTTATAGTTTTTCTCATTGCATACTTATAGGAGTATCTGAGATATATGCATGTGTTTGTGCATTGACCCTCCGCTGCTCGTATACGTACATGGTACATATGTGTAGACGCAATTATTGTTTCGTTTATGTAGATACATAATGATTGATCTATGGATGTGAATTCACGTCACTGCTTAGCATCGGCTTAGAGACGATAGCATCGCTCAGTGTTGCTAACATTCGTTACAATATATGTATATTATTACGAATTTTACTTGCAAATCCTCTGCTAAGTTCGAATCACTAAACTGTTGAATAAATAACTCCAATATTGGATAATGGAAAAATGGCCTTTATTAAAGTACTTCACAATACACTCAACTGTGCAACGAATAGCTTGCTTAATAACCACACTGATTGATAGCTCAATGAAACTCTACTATTCAAAATAATACTGCTATTGCTCGCTAGATATCGTCTTAATCGCAACTGCTTGACAACTCAAATCAAACTGAATTCCTTCTTACTCGCTTGCCCAGCTTTTATAGTTTACGCTGCATACTTCTAGGCTCTTCGATTTCCAGAACTTACTAGTTGTTTCGGCTACAAAATCGCCAGCCACAACTACGTGCACAAATTATTGCTCTCTCTTGTGACAACTCAGATAAGATATATGCATGTGTTTGTGCATTGCTGCTCGTATACGTACATATGTGTAGACGCAATTATTTATTCGTTTATGTAGATACATAAAGATTGAATTATTGATGTGAATGTTTGTAGTTTACAGTCTCTCGCGCGCACATAGGCATATAAGTAAATGCATCTGTGTGTGACATCTCTCTGGGCTGACTTATATATGTGTATACTTGATTTAATTATTAACGTAAATACTGCTTGGCATGGCCTTAGCATCGCCTTAGTGATGGGATAATTTAGTGATGCTAATATCCGTGACACTGCCCTCCACCTAAGTCTGATCGTCCCGATCAGACAAATCTCTAGATCTAAACGTTGCTAGCCTTTCCAAATGGACCACCTTCATTTTGGTTCGTGGTTTACCGATGGTTTGTATGCGGTACACTACATCGTTGATCCGTTTTACAACTTTGTATGGGCCTTCCCAATTACACTGCAATTTCGGGGACAAACCTTTTTTACGTTGTGGGTTGTATAACAGCACCAAATCTCCTTCCTGAAAACCTTCTGAATTAATTGCTTTATCATATCTGGCTTTCATCTTGTCACTCATAATCTTTGTTCGTTGCCTTATCAGATCATGTATTTCTCTTAGCTCTTCTTCCAAATCACTAGTGGATTTCCTGACATTTCTCTCCGCATTGGCATCTATCCCAAACTTCAAATCAGCTGGCAGTCTAAGGTCATTGCCAAAAATTACTTTTACAGGGGTTTGGCCCGTTGTCTCATGCACTGCTGATCGGTAAGCCATCAAGAATAATGGTATGCGGGTATCCCATTCTTTATGGTACTTGTCCACTACTTTCCTTAAGTGCTCCTCCAATGTTCTATTGAATCGTTCTACCATACCATCGGATTGAGGATGCAATGCAGTTGTCCGTGTTTTTCGAATGCCCAATGACTTACACATTTCCTGGAACACAGCTGATTCGAAATTCCTGCCTTGGTCAGAATGTAACTCCATTGGTACACCATACCTTGCAACCCAATTGTTTATAAACACTTCTGCTACCGTTTCCGCTTCTTGATTTGGGATTGGGTATACTTCTGGCCATTTGCTGAAATAATCCATAACTACCAGTACATATTTGTTTCCGCCGTTGCTAGTAGGAAATGGACCGGCGACATCCATAGCGATCCTTTCAAATGGCGCACCTGAGTTATATTGCTTCATCTGGCCATGACTTCGTGTTCTGGGCCCTTTCGCTCTGCTGCAAACCTCGCAGTTCGCAATCCACTCAGTGACCGACTGACAGCAACCAACCCAATAGAATCTCTGTTTAATCTTCTCCAGCGTCTTCGTGATTCCAAGATGACCTCCGCTTGGACCATTATGCAGCTCGCTGAGCACGTCAGGAATCCTCTTTCTGGGAACAACTATCAGTTTATTCTTGTATTTACCATCCTCACTCTCCCATACTCGATGAAGGCAACCGGATATCAATTCTAAACTGTTCCACTGTGCCCAATATGACTTCGCAATGGGACTCTCTGCTGACATCTCTTCTCTGTTTGGTCTTTCATTTCGTTCGAGCCCTTGCATAACACGTGACAGATCTGCATCTTCTAGCTGGCACTTTCTTAGCTGTTCCTTGTCCCATTCATCTGTACATGTTATAGTTATTAGCCGGACATCTATAATGTCTTCTTTAGCCTCGGCTTTTGAACAGTGCTTGCATTTCAAACTACATGGCCTTCGTGACATTGCATCGGCATTTCCATGGGTACTACCTTTTCGATGCTCAATGGAAAAGTCATAGCTTTGTAGTCGCTCGATCCACCGTGCCAATTGTCCTTCCGGATTACGGAACTGCAGTAGCCATTTTAAAGCTGCGTGATCTGTCCTGACACGGAATCGCTGGCCGTAGAGGTATTTGTGAAAATGTTTAACGCACTCTACCAATGCCAACAGCTCTCTCCGCGTAACGCAGTAGTTCCTCTCTGGTTTTCCAATCGAACGGCTGTAATATGCAACTACCTTCTCCTGTCCATCGACCAGTTGTGATAAAACGCCTCCTATAGCATATCCACTCGTATCTGTATCTAGAATAAATGTTGCTCCTGGAATCGGATATGCTAACATTGGGGCAGTGCACAAACGCTCCTTCAATGTTTGGAAAGCCACTTCTGGCTCCTTCTTCCATTCAAAAGCTTTATTTTTTCTTGTAAGCTCATGGAGGCTATGGGCTACGCTGGAAAAATTTTGTACAAATCGGCGGTAATATGTGCACAGCCCAAGGAAACTTCTTAATTCATGTAGGTTCTGTGGTCTTGGCCAATCCTTTACAGCCTCTATCTTTTCGTTCGCAGTGCAGATGCCCTCTGTCGTTACCTTGGGACCCAAATAATTTACTTCCTTTTTAAACAGCGCACACTTTTTGGGACTTAACTTCAGACCAGCGCCAGCTATTCTTTGGAAAACTTCCTCCAAGTTCTTAAGATGTTCATCGAAATTCTTGCCCAATACGATGATGTCGTCCAGGTACACCAAGCATGTTTTCCAATGTAGTCCTTTCAATACCTGATCCATGAGTCTCTCGAAAGTAGCTGGTGCATTACATAGTCCAAAGGGCATTACTGTAAATTGCCAAAGACCATCTCCGACGCTGAAGGCTGTTTTCTCTTTGTCTTCCTCCTTTACCTCCACTTGCCAGTAGCCGCTTTTCAAGTCCAGTGTGGAAAACCATTTCGTACCAGAGAGCGAGTCCAGAGTGTCGTCAATTCTTGGCAATGGGTAGCTATCCTTTTTCGTAACGTCATTCAACTTCCGGTAGTCCACGCAAAACCTCATTTTTCCATCCTTCTTCTTTACAAGTACTACCGGTGAGCTCCAGGGACTAGCTGATGGTTCGATGACGCCGCTGTCGCTCATTTCTTGTATAATTTGACTCACAACTTCCCGCTTCGCCAGTGGAACACTACGTGGAGCTTGACGGATCGGCTTCGCATCTCCAGTGTCAATTTGATGTTTCACAACGTTGGTGCGGCCTGGTTTAGAACCATCCTGGTCAAATATGTTCGCGTATTTTATGAGCAGTTGTTTTGCCTTACTCTGATAGGATTCCTCTAGCCCATGCGTCCATGCCGTGATATCATTTGAAAGATCAGTATTACTAGATGAAACGTGTTCCTGGAGCTGTTCACAGTTAATAACTACTTCGGCCTCTTGGCATCTTCCCAAAATAGCTCCTTTGGTCAAATTGAATGGTGACTTGAACTCATTGAGTACTCTTACCGGAATGCGTCCATCTTGTTTTGTCATAGCCAGGGTTTTTCCTACAAGTATGTTCAGTGCTGATTTATTTGCTGCTTCGACAACCCACAATTTGTTTGTCCCACAATCTCCATCAACCTTTGCCCAGATGACTGCTTCTGATTTTGGTGGTATTTGCTGACTCTCTTCCACCAGCACTCGTTTACTGCTGTAGCCTCTCTCGTAGCCGAAATTAAGTGGCACATCCATGTTCTTACATCGCATCGTCTTGCTTTGCATATCGATTTTGATGCCTTGGTTGATTAAGAAGTCCACTCCAATTATGATTTCATCAACAATACCTGCCACTATAAAATTGTGTAGTACCGTGACGTTTCCAATTGCTACTTCACATTCTACTTCTCCAATTACCTGGGTGTCTTCTCCAGTGGCTGTACGCAATATTGCTCCATGCAATGGTCTGATCTGCTTGTTGACTAAATCCGCTCGAATGATGGAATGAGATGCACCCGTATCTACAGTCAGTAAACGTTCTTTTCCATCCACATGTCCTCCGACAGTAAGACCTTCTTCCAATTTGTGAGATAGAGATTATGGGGCATTCAATTGAGGGAGTCAGCTGTCGCCCCTTGCTGCTGACTCGCTTTAGTTTAACGATTGAGTGGATTTGGAGATTTGCTCGTCTCCTTCAGCTCTGCGTTTACGGCCACCCATATTGTTGGAACTATTGGAATTGCTACTGCAATGACGTGCAATGTGACCTGGGTTACCGCACTTGAAACATTTCATAACTCCGGCATTTTTCTGTTGTGATCCCCTCAGAGCTTCCAAAATTGTATCTACCCACTCTGGCCTTTCTACTTCCACACGATGAGCTTTGTATGCTGGTTTACTCAATAATGACGCCGTTTCCTGAGTCAATGCATGGGATACCGTTTCAGAAAATGTTTGCTTTGGGTTCGCGTATGTGGCTCGCTTCGTTTCGACGTCCCGTATGCCATTTATAAAGCTTTGAATCTTCACTCTTTCCGTGTATTCCACGGGTGCGTCCGCATTTGCAAGATGAGCCAATCTTTCAATATCTGAAGCAAACTCCTGCAATGTCTCATTTGCTTTTTGGTAGAGGTTTTGCAACTCAATTTGGAATATCTGTTTCCTATGCTCGCTTCCATAACGTCGTTCTACAGCAGCCATCAATGTTTCATAACTGTTCCGTTCGTACTCTGGAATAGTCTGTAAGATTTCGGCAGCTGGTCCTTTCAATGCTACGAAGAGTGCGGCAACTTTATCTTCCACATTCCAGTTGTTCACTGCTGCGGTCTTCTCAAACTGTAGCTTAAAGACCTGGAAAGGAACAGAACCGTCAAAGGATGGTGTTTTTACCTTTGGATTACTCGCTGAAACTGCTGGACGATTTAATTGTAACTGCTCCATACGACCCTTCAAATCATCGACTTCTGCCTGAAATTGAGCGATTTTTGCATCCTGCGCTTCCAGCTTTGATGTTACCCTTGCTTCCTGTGCTTCTAACTGTGAAGACATTTGTGCCACCTGCAATGATAAGCGCTCCTCTTGTTCTTCCATCTTTGATGTTATGCGTGTCTCCTGCGATTCCAGTTGGGATGCCATATATGTCTTCTGTTCTTCCAATTGCGTTTCCATCTTGGATGTAATCTGTGTCGACATTTCTGACATTCGCGTTTCTTGTGCTTCAATCTTCGATGTTATTCGTATCTCTTGGGATTTCATCTGTGATGACATATACGTTTTCTGTTCTTCCAATTGTGATGACATGTTGGTAGATATTTGTGATGACATTTCGGACATTTGTGCCGATATTGCAACCAATATCATGTTCAGGTCTGTGTTCGCCATTGTCTGCGGTGTTTCATTTTTCTCTTCAATTTTTGTTGTTGTCTCGTCCTCATCAGGATAAAAAACATACTCGTCCACATCAATTCCTTCTGCTTCCATTGCCTCTCGTAGCCGTGCCTGAAGTTCGAGTTTAACGCCGCTTGTATTCAATCCACGGGCTTCCAACTCCTTCTTTAGTTGCTGGATCTTCAATTCACTGAACTTTGCCATGTCCTTGTTGTCCTCTGGAATTTATTCAACAATCCCACTTCTGACACCAATTATTACGAATTTTACTTGCAAATCCTCTGCTAAGTTCGAATCACTAAACTGTTGAATAAATAACTCCAATATTGGATAATGGAAAAATGGCCTTTATTAAAGTACTTCACAATACACTCAACTGTGCAACGAATAGCTTGCTTAATAACCACACTGATTGATAGCTCAATGAAACTCTACTATTCAAAATAATACTGCTATTGCTCGCTAGATCCCGTCTTAATCGCAACTGCTTGACAACTCAAATCAAACTGAATTCCTTCTTACTCGCTTGCCCAGCTTTTATAGTTTACGCTGCATACTTCTAGGCTCTTCGATTTCCAGAACTTACTAGTTGTTTCGGCTACAAAATCGCCAGCCACAACTACGTGCACAAATTATTGCTCTCTCTTGTGACAACTCAGATAAGATATATGCATGTGTTTGTGCATTGCTGCTCGTATACGTACATATGTGTAGACGCAATTATTTATTCGTTTATGTAGATACATAAAGATTGAATTATTGATGTGAATGTTTGTAGTTTACAGTCTCTCGCGCGCACATAGGCATATAAGTAAATGCATCTGTGTGTGACATCTCTCTGGGCTGCCTTATATGTGTATACTTGATTTAATTATTAACGTAAATACTGCTTGGCATGGCCTTAGCATCGCCTTAGTGATGGGATAATTTAGTGATGCTAACATCCGTGACAATATGATGGTATATATAGTATATATATATTTTTTTTGCGATTTCGGCCTCATTTTAACAGCTAGAAGCTTCAAATTTCACCAAATGCTTACGTGTATAGCATACATTGATGTCTGAAAAAATCATTGAGATCATATATACATAGTATATATCTCATACAACCGATTGTTCAGATAAGAAACTTTGCGCAATTTCTGCCCCGTTTTAACAGCTAGAAGCTTCAAATTTCACCAAATGCTTACGTATATAGCATATATTGTTGTCTGAAAAAATCATAGAGATCGGTGGTATATATATTATATACTTCATATAAACTGTCATTTTGGCCGCTTTTTTACGGCTAGAAGCTTCAAATTTCATCAAATAGTTACGTTTACGTCATATATTTTTGAAATACGTGATTCGTAGTCATAGTTTTTACACGCAGACCACAAAAAACCTGAAACTTTGCATCCTCACACAAAGTACCTACCTATTTTTTATTTTATATTTATCTTAAAAATCGTTTAGGTATGTAGATCTGTTCGCTAGATATTTCTTATCTTATACATCCGATTATTCGGAGATTACGAACGGGATAAGATTATTGTTCAGCCCCATTCATGAAAGGTATGAAGTCTTCGGCATAGCCGAAGACAGTCCCGTCCTTACTTGTTTATTTTATATTTATCTTAAAAATCGTTTGGGTATGCAGATCGGTTCACTATATATTTCTTATCTTATACATCCGATTATTCAGAGATTACGAACGGGATAAGATTATTGTTCAGCTCCATTCATGAAAGGTATGAAGTCTTCGGCACAGCCGAAGACAGTCCCGTCCTTACTTATTTTTTTTTTTTAGATTTACTGAGTTTTCTATAAAGTGTGCCAAATTATTTTGATTATAAAGTAGTCTATGCCCAAATTTGAATCCAAATCCAAAAAAGTTGGCCTTGAATTGGAGAATTTATTTATATTTTATTTTTTTATAGATTTACTAAGTTTTGCATAAAGTGTGCCAAATTATTTTGATAATAAAGTAGTCTATGCCCAAATTTGAATCCAAATCCAAAAAAGTTGGCCTTGAATTGGAAATTTATTTATATTTTATTTTTTTTAGATTTACTAAGTTTTCCATAAAGTGTGCCAAATTATTTTCATTATAAAGTGTCCAAATTTGAATCCAAATCCAAAAAAGTTGGCCTTGAATTTGAGAATTTATTTACATTTATTTTTTTTTATATTTACTAAGTTTTCCATAAAGTATGCCAAATTATTTTCATTATAAAGTACTCAATGCCCAAATTTGAATACAAATCCAAAAAAGTTGTCCTTGAATTTGGGAATTTATTTATATTTTATTTTTTTAGATTTACTAAGTTTTCCATAAAGTTTGCCAAATTATTTTCATTATAAAGTAGTCTATGCGCAAATTTGAATCCAAATCCAAAAAAGTTGGCCTTGAATTTATTTATATATTTTTTTTTTTTTTTTTTTTTTTTGATTTACTAAGTTTTCCATAAAGTGTGCCAAATTATTTTCATTATAAAGTAGTCTATGCCCAAATTTGAATCCAAATCCAAAAAAGTTGGGTATGTATGAGAATTTATTTATACTTTATTATTTTTAGATTTACTAAGTTTTCCATAAAGTGTGCCAAATTATTTTCATTATAAAGTAGTCTATGCGCGGCCACCGTGGTGTGATGGTAGCGTGCTCCGCCTACCACACCGGATGCCCTGGGTTCAAACCCCGGGCAAAGCAACATCAAAATTTTTAGAAATAAGGTTTCTCAATTAGAAGAAAATTTTTCTAAGCGGGGTCGCCCCTCGGCAGTGTTTGGCAAGCGCTCCGGGTGTATTTCTGCCATGAAAAGCTCTCAGTGAAAACTCATCTGCCTTGCAGATGCCGTTCGGAATCGGCATAAAATCATGAAGGTCCCATCCGGCCAATTTGTAGGGAAAATCAAGAGGAGCACGACGCAAATTGGAAGAGAAGCTCGGCCTTAGATCTCTTCGGAGGTTATCGCGCCTTACATTTATTTTTTTTTTATGCCCAAATTTTAATCCAAATCCAAAATTTGGCCTTGAGTTTGAGAATTTATTTATATTTTATTTTTTTTAGATTTACTAAGTTTTCCATAAAGTGTGCCAAATTATTTTCATTACAAAGTAGTCTATGCCAAAATTTGAATCCAAATCCAAAAAAGTTGGCCTTGAATTTGAGAATTTATTTATATTTTTTTTTTTTATTTTCTAAGTTTTCCATAAAGTATGCCAAATTATTATCATTATAAAGTAGTCTATGCCCAAATTTGAATCCAAATCCAATAAAGTTGGCCTTGAATTTGAGAATTTATTTATATTTAATTTTTTTAGATTTACTAAGTTTTCCATAAGGTGTGCCAAATTATTTTGATTATAAAGTAGTCTATGCCCAAATTTGAATCCAAATCCAAAAAAGTTGGCCTTGAATTTGAGAATTTATTTATATTTTTTTTTTTTTTTGATTTTCTAAGTTTTCCATAAAGTATGCCAAATTATTATCATTATAAAGTAGTCTATGCCCAAATTTGAATCCAAATCCAAAAAAGTTGGCCTTGAATTTGAGAATTTATATAAAATGAGCTGCCGATGTGATTTTGGCCCAGTTGAAGTTCGGCAGTCTGCTGACGCGGATTATTTTTTTATTTTTTTATTCGACCCTCATAAATAGCTTTGAAATAAAATTAAATGCTGTAATGAGATTTATAGGAAGTTTCATTTCATAGTTTGTTAAAAACAATTCCAAACATATTTTCTTCTAAAGGATTTTCTTTCCTTCGTAGTTTTTGATGATGGCTCAGTGGCAGTTCGGCAGTCTGCTGACGCGGCTTACTATTATTTTTTTTTAATTCATCCTTCATAAATTGCTTTGAATTAAAAGCTTTTTTGAAATAAAATTACATGCTGTAATGAAATTTATGGGAAGCTTCATTTCATATTTTGTTAAAAACAATTCCAAACATATTCTAAAGGATTTTCCTTATCAAAATGGATTAATTTTATTTTGAAATTCTTCATGAGAAGTCACTTTTTTTTAATTCGAAATTTATAGAAAATTTCAAAAAAAAAATTTTTGTCTCCCTAATAACGCCTGAATCCCTACATCCGTACTATTTCATACGTAAATTAAAGTAATAACGCCTTAAATAAAATATTGACTTTTTGAAAACGTTTTCTGTAAACTTAGGAGAAATTTTAATCCTTTTCATATTCGCCAAAAAAATAGATTGTTTCCAAAAAATTTCCTGTACGTAAAACATCTATACACTTATTTAAAAAAAAATTCTGAGAAATAACCACAATCTAAAATATTGTTTACTTTTCATATTCGCCAAATCAATCTCTTTCAATCTCTTTTTGGGCCTCTTCAATTTCTTTCAAGAATCGAGACGTTTCATCATAATAATGTTGGCGCTTGGTGCTGATTGCCACCAACTTATCTTGTGTTTTTGAAATATCCTCGTTTAGTTGTTTGATTTGCTTTTCCGATTTCTTTACATTGCGTTTTGATGTTGTTAACTCAACTTTTGATTTTGATAATTAAAAGCTGTTTTGAAATAAAATTACATGCTGTAATGAAATTTATAGGAAGTTTCATTTCATAGTTTGTTAAAAACAATTCCAAACATGTTTTCTCCTAAAGGATTTTCCTTCCTTCGTAATTTTTGATGATGGCTCAGTAGCAGTTCGGCAGTCTGCTGACGCGGCTTATTATTATTTTTTTTAATTCATCCTTCATATGTAAATTGCTTTGAATTAAAAGCTTTTTTGAAATAAAATTACATGCTGTAATGAAATTAATGGGAAGCATCATTTCATATTTTGTGAAAAACAATTCCAAACATATTCTAAAGGATTTTCCTTCCACCGTAATTTTTGATGAAAAGTTTTTTAAATAACTTCTTAATATATAAAACTAAAAATCGCAAAAAAACGGATTTTCCCTCAAAATCGTTTTACAGTTTCTCCTTTATGTCTATTGTGATGATTTCCATAAATAATTAAAAATTATTAAGTTAGTCTTATAAAAATCGGTGCCTTTTATTAATGAAAATTTTTGAAATATAAAAATTGAAAACAAATATTTAAATGACTTGACAAATATTAAAACAATTCAAAGCAAAAACAGAATTTGAGTTGTATTATAAAGTTAAAATATTGAAACTAATATAATAAAAATACCCTACACTATCAAAATGAATTAATTTTATTTTGAAATTCTTCATGAGAAGTCACTTTTTTAATTCGAAATTTATAGAAAATTTCAAAAAAAAAAGCATTTTTTCTCCCTAATAACGCCTGAATCCCTAAATCCGTACTATTTAATACGAAAATTAAAGTAATAACGCCTTAAATAAAATATTGACTTTGAAAACGTTTTCTGTAAACTTGGGAAAAATTTTAATCCTTTTCATATTCGCCAAAAAAATAGATTGTTTCCAAAAAATTTCCTGTACGTAAAACATCTATACACTTATTTAAAACAAAATTTCTGAGAAATAACCACAATCTAAAATATTGTTTACTTTTCATATTCGCCAAAAAAAAAAAATATTCGATCAAATAAATATATTTTTTTTTAATTTCCTCAATGTAAAACGTCACTTTTTTTAATTCGAAATTTATAGAAAATTAAAAAAAAAGCATTTTTCTCCCTAATAACGGCTGAATCCCTAAATCCGTACTATTTAATACGAAAATTAAAAGTAATAACGCCTTAAATAAAATATTGAATTTTTGAAACCGTTTTCTGTAAACTTAGGAAAAATTTGAATCCGTTTCATATTCGCCAAAAAAATAGATTGTTTCCAACGTAAAGCATCTATAAACTTATTAAAAACAAAATTTCTGAGAAACAATCTTAATCTTGGTTACTTTTCACACTAGCAAAAAAATGTATCAAATAATTTTATTTACTTAAACTGGGTGGATTTTAGACCATTTAAAATAGATACACCAATTTGTGAGTTTTAGTCCATTTAAAATAAATACACCACTATTTGGTTAAATTTTTATTATAAAATATTTGTATAGTACATCATAAACTAAAATAACATAACCCTACAATATACATATATATCTCAAAAAGCTATTTTGGATACGCTTCATGTACACTGCCAGAGTTTCCGTTTTCTTCACCCAAGACAATTACAAAATGTCTGCAATTGTTAATTTTACTAAAAAATATTTTCCACTTGAAGACGCTTCTTTTAATTTTAATAACCTTCTTTTAACGCCTTCAAATATTTCATCAAGTTTTCATGTTTTCGAAACGAATTCTCGGAATGAAAACTGCTACGTTCCTAAAATGAGTTTTACTAATGACACAAACTTGAGAAAAAAATTAAATATATATTTGCTGCAGTTTCCTTTTTAAAAATCATTGTTTTTTATATGATATAATAGTATTAATCATAAAAGCTGGTTCTATGTTAGAAAAGTACACAATTACTTAAACTCAATCCGTCAACAAATTTTTTCAAAAGTTTCCCCATGTTTTCAATGTAAAATGTCCTCATATTTGTTTAACTAGGCGGCTTAAGTTTTATAATTGGCGGTGTTTTTATTTCAATTAGCTCTTCGACCTTTAGCTCTTTGCCATTGATTGGGTCGCAACCATTCTCGAGTATATATGTATTTCTCAATGATACGCTTCTCAAATATGGCACCAGAGTGTGGCGAGATAATTGGTGTATCTGGGACTTCATTTGTAACTGAAAAAATACCAAACTTATTAAAAATCGAAAGAAATAAAATGAAAATAAATGGCATTAGCGGCAAACAGCTCCAACACCACCGGTCATAACCTAAAAATTAGAAGGTGAATAAATTGAAATTTTACACGTACTTGCACAGATCAAGATATTTTTGGAATATTTTGCTACCTTTTTCTGTTTATATGAACGTGTTTGTGTTTAATTTTTTCCGTGGTTTATTTAAGTAGTAAAAATTTATATATCGCGCACGAAAAACTTTTTTTTTTTTAACTGATGTTTATTCAGTTGATAACTACAATACAAATCAATAATTTCGCATATTTTTCTCAGCATTTAATATGTCAAAATCAAGGCTAATGTGATAATTCGATTCACTGTCAAGTATATTTGTATACAGTTGCATTCTTTCTCCACATTTCCTCCCCTTTTAAAATCGAACGTAGTCATCAAATTTATTTGTTAGTCCTCTATTTTCCCGAACTGGATAACGATGTTGACCTTGAGCTGGTTCATAACTTGGACTATATTCTTCGTCATTGTTCAAAGCTCGGGAAAATTTTAGAACTGCACACCCCGAGTTTGGGGTTAAACTTGGTATCAAATGAAAGAGGGGGTTCTCCGATCACAAATATATATATTTTAAAGTGCCTAAACTTATACATACATATCTATATAAATTGGGAACATTAAACATAAATTGCATTTTTGTATATTTCACATTTCATTTCTGCATTGCTTTTACTTATAAATGTTTTTATTACATCAATCGCGCTTTTGTAGCAACATGCACATTTGTTTTTTTTTTTTTTTGTGGATATGTTCGTATTCATATGAATACAGCTGGTTGGTCAAGTTGTAAGCTACACCTTATACACCATGTTACAAAACTGTTCTAGGGTTGCTTATGTTGCCAAAATCCGCCATTGGTCGTTTTTGGAGTGGATTTACAATATTTTTCCATTACTATATAAATCATATTCCTACTCTAACTGATATACTAATTAATTCTAACATGTTTTCTTAAATTCTACGTAAAATGTACATTTATCGTATGTATATATTTACATTTGTATGTGTTTTTATTTAATTGGAGAACAAAGAGAAAAATAAACTTCTAAAAGATATAGAACTACGCGTTTGCTGCGAGAAACCCTCGGTTCTGCAACCGGTACGAGGAGGAAGAAGCGTCGAATGGCAGAATGAAGAGGCAACGTTCGGCGCAAGGCGACAAGCCTGCTTTCAAGAGGCAGAAAGGACCCAGTCCTAGAGCCGCGAGGCAGGGCAGTCGCATAGACAAGACAAGTAGGCCCAAAGTGTAAGACATATGGGCTCCAATAGCGAGGTAGCAACTACCTCGAAAGCTGCGAGTCAGAGGGAAGTCCCAATTAAGGAAGTAGGAGATAAGCCAAAGGGAGATAACGCTAAGACTCCGGCTTTCTGGGAGGTGCTAAAGGGAGTTAACGCTAAGACTCCGGCTTTCTCGGAGGTGCCAAAGGGAGATAACACTAAGACTAAGAAGATGAGTGATGTGGCAAAGCAGTCACTGACTGTGGCGCTGGTTGATCGTAGCAGTCCTTTCCGACAAATGAATACTGAAAGGTGGAGATCTGTGGAAAGGGAGCTTATTAGCTTAATGCTTAAGATGATGCGGGAACAACCAAGTAAGCCCTTTCCAACTTTTGATTCGGGGGGATGGTATAACGATGTGAAGATGATAGCGTGCGACAACATCGCGAGCTTGCAGTGGCTGGAGGAAGTGGTTCCAAACCTCCAAAGGCAAGGCACGAACGCGCGATTTGAGGTGGTGGATAAAGCGCAAATCCCCACGGTACCAAAAGTTAAGGTATGTATACCATGCGTGTTGAAGTCGGAGGATACACTGCGACTTCTGCAGAATCAGAATCCGAACATACCGACACAGGATTGGAAGGTACTTACTGTATCTCGGCCTGTAGTTATTGAAACTACGTTTTTATTTTATAACAAAACTTTTTTTAATACGCCTAAATGTATGCGTCAATATTTTTTTATTTTTCACAATAATGAAAATTTTTGAAAATTGAAAATCAATATTGAAACTTAAAATATTGATAATCCATTTAAAAATTACAAGGTTCAAAGTAACTAAAATACAAAGTTAAATAAAAATAATAAGAACCCTACATTACTCCCCCTTCAAGAAAATTTATCATTAAACAAATTGAATGTAACTCTCTTTTTATGTAAATTCTTGGTGTTGTTTGTGTCTGTTGTCTCAATTATTGCACGTTTTAATCTATCAATAGGAATAGTTTTAATATTATTATCTATTTCAAGTTTAAAACATTTTTGGTCTTTTTCCACAATTTTGTAAGGTCCTTCATATGGTTGTTGTAATGAATGTTTATTAATAACTCGAACGAATGCAAATTTACAAGTTTGAAGATCTTTTGGAACATAAATTCCAGTATCAGCATTTTTATGATGACTTAAATTAGATCTAACATTTCGAAAATGTTCACGTAAATTACTTAAAACTTCAGTTGATGAGAAATTTTTAGCTGATGGCACAACAAGTTCCCCTGGCAAACGTAAATTCTGACCGAAAACCATTTCCGCTGGTGAAGCCGAAATATCTTCTTTGTAAATAGATCGCAAACCAAGTAATATGAGAGGTAACTCGTCATACCAATTATTTCTGTCCTCTCTAGCTATTATAGTAGTCTTTAATTGTCTATGAAACCTTTCAACCATACCATTTCCTTGAGGGTGATATGCGGATGTTGTAATTTGGTGACTACCAAGTAATTTAGTTAACTCTGAAAACAATTTCGATGTAAATTGGCTACCTTGATCAGTTGTTATCTTTAACGGAACTCCAAACCGAGAAATATATTCTCTAAAAAACTTATTTGCAATTGTAGTTGCTGAAATATCTTTTAATGCATATGCCTCAGGCCAACGGGTAAATCTTTCAATAATCGTTAAAATAGAGCGATGTCCTTTTGAAATAGGTAATGCTCCAACTATATCTAAATGGATGTGTTCAAATCTATTCTTGGGAATTTGAATTTTGACAACAGGGGATTTTGTATGACGATAAACTTTAGACTTTTGACAATTAAGACACTCTTTTGACCAAATATTAATATCCTTATTCATATTAGGCCAATAATATTTTTTAACTATGAGCCGTCGTGTAGCTCTTGTACCCGGATGTGCTATTCCATGCAAAATATCAAATACTGTCTTTCGCAAATTACTCGGTACAAATGGCCTAGGAGTTTCTCCTGAAATTTCACACCAAATATTAAAATTTAAAATGGGAATATTAATTAACTTTAGATATTGAAAATCAGATACAAGTTGATTTAAGTCATCATCTTTTTGTTGTTCAGTTTGTAAATTTTTAAAATTCAGTTCTGTATTATATATTGCATTAACTTCAAAAGCTAAAGATAGCGTATCTGCTACAACATTGGATTCTCCTTTAATGTATTGTATGTCATCAGTAAATTGTGCTATAAATTCCAAGTGTCTCGTTTGTCTAGGACTTCGTTCTGTTTTTGAATTTAAAGCAGTAGTCAAAAGTTTATGGTCCGTATAAACTGTAAATTGTCGTCCTTCCAAAAGATATCCAAAATGTTTTATATTTAAATAAATCGCCAATAATTCCCTATCAAAAGCACTATACTTAATTTCAGTTGGAGAAAGTTTTTTAGAAAAGGATGCAATGGGCTCAATTTTATTATTGTAATTTTGTTGTATAACGCCCCCAATCGCTGTGTTAGATGCATCTACTGTTAAAGATAATTTAGCATCTTTGTTAAAATGATTTAACAATATCGTAGATGCAAATTTATCTTTAATGCATTCAAAAGCTTCATTCGAATTCTCATCCCATACCAAAGTTTTGTCACGTTTCTTATTTACTTTGTTAATTAGATCATAAATTTTGTTTGTAAATTCTGCTAGTTTTGGAATGTATCTATGATAATAATTTACCATACCAATAAATTTCTGTGCCTGCTAGTTTTGGAATGTATCTATGATAATAATTTACCATACCAATAAATTTCTGTGCCTGCTTAACTGATTTTGGACGTTCGAAATTGCGAATAGCTTATACCTTTTCATCGGAAGGTCGAATACCTGTTCCAGAAATGTTATGTCCTAAAAAATCGATACTAGGTACACCAAAAGTACATTTACTTAGTTTAATGTTTAAACCGTACTCTGTAAGGCGTTGAAAAAGGATACGTAAATCTTTTAAATGTTGTACTTCGTCTGTACTTGCAATAAGTAAGTCGTCGATGTAAGCATATACAAAATCTAAGTCACCTACTACCTCATTTATGAATCGTTGAAAGGTTTGTGCAGAATTTCTAAGTCCGAAAGGCATTCTCATGAATTCAAGCATACCGAAAGGAGTTGTAATAGCAGTTTTGTAAATATCTTCTTCAGCCATAGGAATTTGGTGATATGCCCTAACTAAATCTAATTTTGAAAATATATTTTTATTATGAAGGTTCATATTAAAATCTTGAATGTGAGGTAAGGGATAACGATCGGGAACAGTTACAATATTCAATCTTCTAAAATCACCACATGGACGCCAATCATTCAACTCTTTTTTTAGGTACAAGGTGAAGTGGTGATGCTACTGAAGAATTTGAAGGCCGACAAATGCCTGTTTTAACTAAGAAATCAAACTCCGTTTTCGCGACTTTGTATTTTACCGGATCTAAGCGCCTGGGCTTAGAAAATGGAAGATTACCTTCTGTTACAAGTCGATGTACTGTTGTATGTTTAACAGGTTTAGTATAATCTGGTTCTGAAATAAGTGCCGGAAACTGTTTTAATAATTTTGTAAAACACACAAAAGTAGGATACTGTATTAACTGAGAGATTGGTTAATGGATCTACTAAACGTTTATGTTTAATGTCTATAAGAAGACCATATTTACAAAGAAAATCAGCGCCAATTATTGGCTTGGCTATATCCGCAATCAAAAATGTAAAGGGAAATTCACGTCTTAAACCCAAATTTACGTGTAAAAGCCTTTTCCCGTAAGTGGCAATAGTTGAGCCATTAGCTGCAGTGAGAATTATGTCTGAACGTTTCGTATGAGGAAATTTAGACGCGGGTAATACCGAAATTTCTGCTCCACTATCAATTAAAAAATTTTGTTTGTTTTCTCTGTCAAAAATAAATAAGCGACGCGTCGAAAATTCTAAATTTCCGTTGTTCGTCGCTGCACCATCGGAAGAACTTAGTTTGTTGAATCTTTGTTTTTTGTTATAAGAACAAGGTTGTTCACAACTTCTAGCATTATTTCCAAATTTGTAGTGAAATCTACACAACCAATTTGGATTACTACGCGAGTTAGAACGATGCCTAAAAGAATTTCTATAATTATTCCTAGAATTAGAACGCGACCTAGATTGATTCCGATACACTTCTGTTTTAATTTCTGCTAACTCCAAAGAAAGTTTCTGAAAACTTTCACACATTAAAGAAGTGGTTTTAACTAAATTTTCAACAACCGAATTTTGAACTTTTGTATCTGAAATTGTATTAACCGAAAATACTTCATTTTTGTTTATCACTTCCCAAATATTATCTGCTAATTTTGTTACTTCGTTAATATTATCACAACTTGAGCTAGCCAAAATGACATTTAAATTTTTGGGAAGTTTTCTCAACCAAATTCTCTTTAAAATATTTTCACTTAAACTTGAATCCGCTAACAAAATTAATGACCGATAAAACTCAGAAGGCTTTCGATCACCCATTTCTGAATCACTTAAAATTTTGTCTAGTTTTGAATTTTCACTAAGTGAATGTCTTTCTATCAAAACTTTTTTAAGTTCACTAAACTTGTTAGTGAGGGGTGGATTTTGGATAAAATCTAAAATTGTTACTTTAACATCTTGTGGAAGTGCTGTTATAATGTGTTCGTATTTGGTATTCTCTTGGGTTATATTTTTGGTGCTAAATTTTGTTTCAGCATGTATAAACCACGCTTCTGGATAACTAGTCCAAAATTGTGTAAGTTTGACTGATGTTGCTGAAATTTCATTTTGATTGCAAATATCATACGGATTTGTAATATTTTCTTGTAAAGTGTCATTTGGTATATTTATAAATGAATCATTTAGATTATTAGAAAGTGTAGATGTTTGTGTATTCTGTTGTGGTGAACGAAACATGTTGAAATATTTGAAAAAGAGAGTTCACAAACAAAACCGTAAAAGAAACCAGTAATTATGTTATGAATTTCGAAAAAATGTATTAAATAAATAACTTAAAGAGAGAGTTTACAATAAATTTAAAATATATCTATATATCAGTATACTTACATATATAAAATATATTCATACACAAAAACAAAATAGATATGACTCCTCACCAAAATTATTGTTACAATGCAGGAAAATGACGTCGTTGTTAAAAAAATACTTGATACGGATATTCTTTCTGCTGCTGCAACTGATGTTTATGCAATGGCTTTTGATTGTTTTGCTGTTCAGTCGTTGAAGTCAAATGTGACAGTTGTGTTTATGTAATGGCTTTGATGAAGGGGTAGATGGGTGTAATATAGATAAGAACTTTTATAGACGCCGCTTAAATGTGGTTCCAAACAAATATGTATAGTATACGTTCATATATTGTATACCAAAGGATTTCAAATTTGATAGTAGTTTTTGATTAGCTCGTTATTGCTGTTACTGTACATTTGTGGTTTAATCCAAAAATGCCGCTGTGTTTCAGAAAACACATGCACATTTCGCTAGCTGACAGTCTTGAATTTTTAATTAGTTTGTGTTCATGAAGCTTTGGTAATAAAATTTATGTAATCACTGCTTCTTTAAGTTTCCGTGCCTCCTTCGATGTTCTATGACGATCTTAAACATTTAGGGTTTTTGAACTGATTTCCTTTCGACAAATCGCCGCCAAATTGAGGTCGCTATTGGAGAAAGGTACGCCAAACAGCTTGTGGTTGGCGAGATTGGAGACGCGCAGAGTATGCTACGTTTCGCAGACTATCAACACTTTTGTTGGTGTGCTTTGATATTAGCTATTGTTTATCTAGAAAGGGACGCCCACTCACACAATTGACTTTGGGTGCTATTAACTTTTTAAGAACTTGTACACTTGAGAATTTTTTTGTAATAATTTTTCTATCGATAAAGCAAGCTTTTAAAACTCGTATGTTCTTTTTAAACTGCACTTTTCTACACCCCTTAAAGATATTTGCCTTTATTAATTTCTTATTGTAAATGCATTCAATTTCTTTATATTCTATTAATTTCACAGCTTCCAGTCCTCAGATAGGTTCGTGAATGTTCCTTTAAATTTTCGCAACTCAATGTTGAATATTTCAATTGTACTTCACTTTTAGGTTAAAACACTAAACAAGTATGACGAGAAACTAGCTCAAATTCTGCAACTTCATTTGATGAAAAACGATTGTAAAATTTTACGCGATTACGCGCTATTAACGTTCGTGAGCTATTTAAAAGTCTGGCTGATCGCCAATGTAGGTATTGAAACTACGTTTTTATTTTATAACAAATGTATGCGTCAATATTTTTTATTTTTCACAGTAATGAAAATTTTTGAAAATTGAAAATCAATATTGAAACTTAAAATATTGATAATACATTTAAAAGTTACAAGGTTCAAAGTAACTAAAATACAAAGTTAAATAAAAATAATAAGAACCCTACACGGCCTACCGAGGATGGTCAGTTCTACATCTTCGAAATAAACAAGCAGGCGGAGGATATTTTGTACACGCAGCTTGGTAAAATGTCCTTTAGCACTGGCAAAATTTACATGCGACTCAGGAAAAGAAGTCCCGAGGATAAAAACCCCAACACGCTATAGGTGGCGAAGTCGAAAAGGACCTCAAAAGCCTAAGGGAAAAAAGACAGGTGGAGGTCCCGACGTCACCACGAACGTGCTAGAAGAGGACCAACCGCTAAATGGTGCTGTGACTCGCACAGAGGAACACCCTGCACAACAGTCACGAGAGGCTGAAGGGGGCCTAGAATACTCTAAACCAAAAGGGCAAGGGGAGGACGACGACGTCAAGACGAAGGTGCTGGAGGGGGACAAACAGCCCAATGGTGCTGCGAGTCCTACAGATAAACCTCCAACACAGTAAAGTGGCGTCGAGCGAACTCCTCCTAACCCTTGAGGAGGGTTCGTTTGACGTGGCGCTGATCCAGGAGCCGTGGCTCTCATCGGGAGGAAAGGTTTCTGGACTTAGCGCGCGCGGGTTTGGCGTTTACTACGCGCAAACGGAAGGACGGGTGCGAGCTGTAGTAATGGTAAGGAAACAGCTGCATTCATATATGCTGCCTAATTACACCACTGAGGATCTCGTAGCGGTGGCCGTTGAGCAAAAGAATAAGCAGGCATTTATCCTGGCGTCCTGCTACATGGCCCATGCTGCGGAGGTCCCACCGATGGAGTGCAAAAGGCTAGTACAGGAGGAAGGGCGCAAAGGGCGGTTGGTCATAGGCGCAGATGCAAATGCGCACCACAATGCGTGGGGAAGAGCAGATACGAACGAGAGAGGCGAATCTCTGTTTTGTTACATCCTGCAAACCAATTTGCAGATAGCCAACAGGGGAAATGTCCCTACATACATTGGTCCAACATCCAGCATTGTTCTGGATATTACATTGAGCTCCGAGCGTGATATATCAAGGTATGATTGGATGGTTCTTGATAGACCATTCTTCTCCGACCTTGCGTATATCAGCTTCAACATCCCCCTAAAGAGGGTAGAGAAGGGAGGAACCTTTAGAAACCGTAGGTCAACGAACTGGACTAAATTCCAGAAACATGTAGAAACAAAACTGGGACAACCCAAAGAGGTTGCTAATGTAGAGGAACTGGAGGAGTCGAATGAATTCCTAACAAGGACGCTTATGACTGCGTATAACAAAGCTTGCCCTCTAAGAAGATTCAGAGGAAAAGCAAAGCCGCCATGGTGGAGCAATGAGCTGAGTCTTCTAAGAAGACAGGTTAAAGAAATGTTTAAGCTCGCAAAGACCGCGGAAAGCGAAGCGTGTCGGGACGAGTACAGGGAACTACTGAGGATCTACAAGCGTGAAATTACCAGGGCGAAGAGAAACTCATGGAAAAGTTTCTGTACGGACATAGAGTGCTCCAGCGAAACAGCACGATTGCAAAAAGTCCTAGCAAAGGGAAACATAGTCCAGGGACTAATAAAGAAAGGGAACGGGGAATGGTCACGTAATAGTGAGGAATTCCTTGAGGTGCTTCTCGATACACATTTCCCATCGGGAGACGGTTTAGAGGAGCCAGCAGACATCACTCACACTTCAATCACGGAGCTAGTAGTGCCGGGCTTGGTGACCGATACCAAGATCGAGTGGGCAGTGAAGACGTTTTCTAAGTTTAAATCGCCGGGCCCAGATGGTATATTCCCGGCCATGCTACAAGTCTCATGTAGGGCGGTCGTGGAATGGCTTAAAATAATATTCGATGGGTGCATACGACTGAATCATGTACCGCACTCTTGGAGAACTGCTCGTGTAGCTTTTCTACCAAAGGCGGGGAAGATCGGTCACATGTATTCCAAAGACTATAGACCCATTAGCTTAACATCATTTCTGCTCAAAACCTTTGAGAGGCTGATAGATGTGTACATAAAGTCCAACGTGGATGAAAAGCTGCTCTCCACAACACAGCATGCGTACACCAAAGGCAAGTCGGTAGACACCGCATTGCATAGGTTGGTAATAAGCATAGAGAAATCCCTGGAATATAAGGAGTATGCTCTAGGAGTCTTCTTGGACATTGCCGGGGCTTTCAATAATGTTGCAAAATGGGCGATTATGGATGGTCTTAATTACATTAAAGTACATCCTGCCTTAATCAGATGGATCGGCTGCATGTTAAATTGCAGAAAGATTACATCACAATGGGGATTGTACGAGGCCACGAAATCAGTGGACAGAGGCACGCCGCAGAGAGGGGTGCTATCACCTCTGCTGTGGACGCTGGTCATCAACCAACTGCTCAGGCAATTCGATGAGGGACCCGTAAAACTTACGGCTTACGCAGATGACGTTGCAATTGTCATAAGTGGAAAGTGCCTTCCAACGATTAGTTCTTTGATGGATCGGGCGCTTCACGATATTCATACCTGGGCATCTAATGTCGGGTTGAAAGTCAATGCAATAATCTCGCATAGCACAGCATCTAAATGCGTGTTAGAGTGTAAGCAGTCTCTGGAGAGAATCGGGACAGGGAGAAGCATACATCTATTTTGGGTCCCAGGGCATATGGGAATAGATGGGAATGAAAAAGCGGACGAACTAGCTAAAAAGGGCGCATCCCTTGAAACTTGCTCCGTAGATGTCCCAATTAGATTGGGCGAGATTAAGCGAAGGCGAGAGGTGCACAGGATCGACCAAGCGGGAAAGGCGTGGGTTCAAGCGCGGGGCTGTAAAGTGTCGAAGATTATGTGTAGGTCTTACAACCTTAGACTAACACAGTTGCTCCTATCATTAAAAAGAGAGGACTGTAGACTCATGACGGGTATTCTGACTGGACACTGCCTTCTGGCGTCACATGCCTTTAAACTAGGCTTGGTCAGCGATAGCAGATGTAGGAAGTGCGGGTTGGAGGAGGAAACGATCGAGCACGTTCTGTGCTCGTGCCCTGCACTTGCCAGGCTAAGACTCCAGCTATTAGGAGTGATACAGCTGTCAGATCTAGAAGCAGCAAGTGGCTTAAGTCCTAGGAAGCTTCTAGTATTTGCCAAGAGGACGGAGTTATTTTATAACATAGGTCCTGGTTTTTGATAGGGTTTTTCAGTTTGGTCGTTAAAACAAACTTCTGGTAACACTACGGACTCAATCAGTCTATTTGAGGTCCTCATGGACCGGCCAGTTCAACCTGCCTACCTACCTACGCCTTCTAAAAAATATTTACCAAAAAGGGTGAGAACACCTTATAGCTTTTATGTATAATTTTCTTTAATCGGGTTTCCAGTCAAAATAATCAGAAAAACGCCTTTATTATTTTATTGCCGACGTTTCGACCGTTTATTGTGGTCTTCTTCAGGGCCTAGTTACAATTTTAAAGAAATTAAAATAACTCAATTTAGTTTCGCAGTTCTATAGAATTAAATTTACATATATATATATGGACATTCGATTGACAAAACAATTCTTACTTAAAAATCTCTGCGTTCTTCTTCGTCAGGTTTTCTTTATATATATGTGTTTCGAAATAAAACATAGTCACTTTAGTACTCAATTAAAGGGAACGGAAATTATTTTACAATTTAAAAATTACTATTTTCAATACACAAACCACAATTTATACTTCAAACTCTAATTTGTATGTAAGTACATATGTATACATATTTGACGTTTGTTGATCACCGGCGAATTCATGCTTGATGGGTTATTGCAGTTTCATTTTAGTATACACGCATAGATGTCGCTAATATTTCTTGCTTCTATACTTCTTTTGTTTACACATTGTTTGTCTGCTTTTATGTGTATTTCTTCCAGAAGCATTCTCTTTTGCCAGTTTGTTTCTCTTGCTATTACTTTGGCATTATCAAAATCAAACTTGTGCCCAAAAGTAAGGGCATGGTGTTCGTTTGTTTTCAACATCTTTGCTGTGTTGTCCCAATCGTTTGTATAGTTGTTGTGATGTGGTGCCTATATAGCTTTTCTTACGTTGGCAGTCAACGCAGTCAATTTTGTATACAATGTTCTTTTGTTTTTTTGTTGGGATGTTATCTTTTATTGTTTTGTATAGCTTCCCTACGTTGTTTCTGTTCTTGAAGGCAAACCGTATGTTGTTTGTGTACGCTTTGAGTTTTTTAGTTATCTTCTGGGTTATGTTTTGGTAATATGATATTGAAAAAGTTTTTATGTCTGTTTGTTGTTGTTGGTTGTTGGTACTGATTTGGGTATTTGACGTATTAGTGTTGTTGTTTTGTGCTTGATACTTGTTGAGTAGCCTGTATATCAATTTCTTTGGGTAATCATTACCTTTTAGAATATCTACAATTATCTTTTTGTTTTTGCAATGATATTTTGGATCGCTGATGCTATATATTCTGTTTATTAACCCTTTGGCGGTGCTAATTTTTTGTGACAGTGGGTGGATAGACATATAATTTAATATGCGACCCGAAGATACTGGTTTTCGATACCAGTCCGTGTTAAAACTTCCGTCTTCAGTATTCCTATAAATGGTCATATCCAGGAACGGTAGTATATTATCATGTTCCTGTTCATATGTGAACTCGATTCCCTTCTCTGTATCGTTAAAAATTCCAAATACCGACGGGAAGATGCCTTCTGGTATTACCAAGTATAAGTCGTCTACGTATTTTTTTATAATGGTTATGTTAAAGCCTAGTTGTTCATTTACTTTTTTAATGGCTCGCTGCAACACGTTATCCATTAGAATTTCTACCAATATACAGCTTATGGGTGAGCCCATTGGACAACCATGCTTTTGGGAATAAAATTTCCCGTCGAATTGGAAGTAGGCGTTCTTTGTACAGATGGATATCATTTCTATAAACTCGCTTTGTGACATATTGGTACATGTTTGTATGTCATTCCAACGTTCGATAAGTGCTTTTAGAATGGAGTCTACCGACGCATTGGTGAACAAGCTTTTTACATCAAACGACACCTGTATTTGGCCTCGTTGGTGTGTTTGTGCAGTGATGAAGGTTTTAAAATCATATGAGTTGCGTAGGTGGTACTGAGACTTTGGTATATTTTCCAGAATTGTTGCTGCATATTTTGATAATGCCGTTGTTGGTCCATCGCAGTCAGCGGAGATTGGCCTGAGTGGCATTGGGGTTGTATTTTTGTGATGCTTTGGTAAAAAATACATTCTAGGCGGTGTTGCATTGTATGTTATAAGTTTTCTTTTGGTTAGTACGTCTATCTTTCCTTTCACGAACAGCGTATTTACAAAATTGTTGTTTTTCTTTTGAATTTTGTTTGTTGGATCGGGTATTACTTGATATGTATTAGCATCGTTGAGCATTTCATTAGCAACGTTTAAAAGTTCATTTTTGTTCATAAAAACTGCTTTGTTGCCTTTGTCTGACCTAGTACAAATTATTTCGGGATTATTTTTGAAAAAATTTATGCAGCTTTTTTGCTTTTGTATTAGAAATTTTTCCAGACTAGATGCTTTTGACGTTGTTTTTGAATACGATATTGTTTGTGCTACTGTCTGTCTGATTTCATTTCTGTCTTGTGGTTCTATGCAGTTCTGTATGATATACTCTACTTCGGCTACGATGTCTTTGGATGGTAATTCTTTTGGCGTTGTTGGTAAGCCAAACTTAGTCCTAAGCCCATTAGAAGTACTACGTCGTTGGGTATGTTTACGTCTGTTGCGTTGTAGGTAAAGTTTGTTGTGTCGGATGTGATATGGGTTTGTATTTGGGTTGATTCTAAACGGGCGTATTTTGCGTTTAAGTTCTGGATGGTAGTTGCGTGTCTGTTGTCGTAGCTTGTTTCTTGAGTTTGGAAGAACTCGTTGGTGTTCGCCACACCGCTGGATTGGATGGTTGATTTCAGCTTACTTATTTCTTCTTCGAGTTGGTTGATTTTCCAGAAGGAGATTTTGATTTCAACGTTTAGTATTTTTCTTCGGAAGTCTGAGATCAAATTACCAATTTCTCTGTTGTATGGTGTGTTTTCCTCCAAACTTTGGAAAAGGCAATTGACATTGTTTAGAATGTGTTTTGGTATTATGTTATTTTTCCGACATTTCAATAGAAAGAATTTCCGTGCTCTTAATTTTGCCAGTTTAATGTTGTTAGTAGCGAACGCTTTGAAAGTTGTTTTAATTTCTTCGCCATACTTTATACCTATGTTGTCAAAAAATGCATTTCGCTGTGTTACCCGCGCAATATTCATGTTGATACTACCGACTGTTTTGTTTTTATGTATAATTTTCTTTAATCGGGTTTCCAGTCAAAATAATCAGAAAAACGCCTTTATTATTTTATTGCCGACGTTTCGACCGTTTATTGTGGTCTTCTTCAGGGCCTAGTTACAATTTTAAAGAAATTAAAATAACTCAATTTAGTTTCGCAGTTCTATAGAATTAAATTTACATATATATATATGGACATTCGATTGACAAAACAATTCTTACTTAAAAATCTCTGCGTTCTTCTTCGTCAGGTTTTCTTTATATATATGTGTTTCGAAATAAAACATAGTCACTTTAGTACTCAATTAAAGGGAACGGAAATTATTTTACAATTTAAAAATTACTATTTTCAATACACAAACCACAATTTATACTTCAAACTCTAATTTGTATGTAAGTACATATATATACATATTTGACGTTTGTTGATCACCGGCGAATTCATGCTTGATGGGTTATTGCAGTTTCATTTTAGTATACACGCATAGATGTCGCTAATATTTCTTGCTTCTATACTTCTTTTGTTTACACATTGTTTGTCTGCTTTTATGTGTATTTCTTCCAGAAGCATTCTCTTTTGCCAGTTTGTTTCTCTTGCTATTACTTTGGCATTATCAAAATCAAACTTGTGCCCAAAAGTAATGGCATGGTGAGCAAGAGCGCTTTTTTCTGTTCGTTTGTTTTCAACATCTTTGCTGTGTTGTCCCAATCGTTTGTATAGTTGTTGTGAAGTGGTGCCTATATAGCTTTTCTTACGTTGGCAGTCAACGCAGTCAATTTTGTATACAATGTTCTTTTGTTTTTTTGTTGGGATGTTACCTTTTATTGTTTTGTATAGCTTCCCTACGTTGTTTCTGTTCTTGAAGGCAAACCGTATGTTGTTTGTGTACGCTTTGAGTTTTTTAGTTATCTTCTGGGTTATTTTTTGGTAATATGATATTGAAAAAGTTTTTATGTCTGTTTTTTGTTGTTGGTTGTTGGTACTGATTTGGGTATTTGACGTATTATTGTTGTTGTTTTGTGCTTGATACTTGTTGAGTAGCCTGTATATCAATTTCTTTGGGTAATCATTACCTTTTAGAATATCTACAATTATCTTTTTGTTTTTGCAATGATATTTTGGATCGCTGATGCTATATATTCTGTTTATTAACCCTTTGGCGGTGCTAATTTTTTGTGACAGTGGGTGGATAGACATATAATTTAATATGCGACCCAAAGATACTGGTTTTCGATACCAGTCCGTGTTAAAACTTCCGTCTTCAGTATTCCTATAAATGGTCATATCCAGGAACGGTAGTATGTTATCATGTTCCTGTTCATATGTGAACTCGATTCCCTTCTCTGTATCGTTAAAAATTCCAAATACCGACGGGAAGATGCCTTCTGGTATTACCAAGTATAAGTCGTCTACGTATTTTTTTATAATGGTTATGTTAAAGCCTAGTTGTTCATTTACTTTTTTAATGGCTCGCTGCAACACGTTATCCATTAGAATTTCTACCAATATACAGCTTATGGGTGAGCCCATTGGACAACCATGCTTTTGGGAATAAAATTTCCCGTCGAATTGGAAGTAGGCGTTCTTTGTACAGATGGATATCATTTCTATAAACTCGCTTTGTGACATATTGGTGCATGTTTGTATGTCATTCCAACGTTCGATAAGTGCTTTTAGAATGGAGTCTACCGACGCATTGGTGAACAAGCTTTTTACATCAAACGACACCTGTATTTGGCCTCGTTGGTGTGTTTGTGCTGTGATGAAGGTTTTAAAATCATATGAGTTGCGTAGGTGGTACTGAGACTTTGGTATATTTTCCAGAATTGTTGCTGCACATTTTGATAATGCCGTTGTTGGTCCATCGCAGTCAGCGGAGATTGGCCTGAGTGGCATTGTGGTTGTATTTTTGTGATGCTTTAGTAAAAAATACATTCTAGGCGGTGTTGCATTGTATGTTATAAGTTTTCTTTTGGTTAGTACGTCTATCTTTCCTTTCACGAACAGCGTATTTACAAAATTGTTGTTTTTCTTTTGAATTTTGTTTGTTGGATCGGGTATTACTTGATATGTATTAGCATCGTTGAGCATTTCATTAGCAACGTTTAAAAGTTCATTTTTGTTCATAAAAACTGCTTTGTTGCCTTTGTCTGACCTAGTAAAAATTATTTCGGGATTATTTTTGAAAAAATTTATGCAGCTTTTTTGCTTTTGTATTAGAAATTTTTCCAGACTAGATGCTTTTGACGTTGTTTTTGAATACGATATTGTTTGTGCTACTGTCTGTCTGATTTCATTTCTGTCTTGTGGTTCTATGCAGTTCTGTATTATATACTCTACTTCGGCTACGATGTCTTTGGATGGTAATTCTTTTGGCGTTGTTGGTAAGCCAAACTTAGGTCCTAAGCCCATTAGAAGTACTACGTCGTTGGGTATGTTTACGTCTGTTGCGTTGTAGGTAAAGTTTGTTGTGTCGGATGTGATATGGGTTTGTATTTGGGTTGATTCTAAACGGGCGTATTTTGCGTTTAAGTTCTGGATGGTAGTTGCGTGTCTGTTGTCGTAGCTTGTTTCTTGAGTTTGGAAGAACTCGTTGGTGTTCGCCACACCGCTGGATTGGATGGTTGATTTCAGCTTACCTATTTCTTCTTCGAGTTGGTTGATTTTCCAGAAGGAGATTTTGATTTCAACGTTTAGTATTTTTCTTCGGAAGTCTGAGATCAAATTACCAATTTCTCTGTTGTATGGTGTGTTTTCCTCCAAACTTTGGAAAAGGCAATTGACATTGTTTAGAATGTGTTTTGGTATTATGTTATTTTTCCGACATTTCAATAGAAAGAATTTCCGTGCTCTTAATTTTGCCAGTTTAATGTTGTTAGTAGCGAACGCTTTGAAAGTTGTTTTAATTTCTTCGCCATACTTTATACCTATGTTGTCAAAAAATGCATTTCGCTGTGTTACCCGCGCAATATTCATGTTGATACTACCGACTGTTTTGTTTTTATGTATAATTTTCTTTAATCGGGTTTCCAGTCAAAATAATCAGAAAAACGCCTTTATTATTTTATTGCCGACGTTTCGACCGTTTATTGTGGTCTTCTTCAGGGCTTAGTTACAATTTTAAAGAAATTAAAATAACTCAATTTAGTTTCGCAGTTCTATAGAATTAAATTTACATATATATATATGGACATTCGATTGACAAAACAATTCTTACTTAAAAATCTCTGCGTTCTTCTTCGTCAGGTTTTCTTTATATATATGTGTTTCGAAATAAAACATAGTCACTTTAGTACTCAATTAAAGGGAACGGAAATTATTTTACAATTTAAAAATTACTATTTTAAAATAAAATAATAAAGGCGTTTTTCTGATTATTTTGACTGGAAACCCGATTAAAGAAAATTATACATAAAAACAAAACAGTCGGTAGTATCAACATGAATATTGCGCGGGTAACACAGCGAAATGCATTTTTTGACAACATAGGTATAAAGTATGGCGAAGAAATTAAAACAACTTTCAAAGCGTTCGCTACTAACAACATTAAACTGGCAAAATTAAGGGCACGGAAATTCTTTCTATTGAAATGTCGGAAAAATAACATAATACCAAAACACATTCTAAACAATGTCAATTGCCTTTTCCAAAGTTTGGAGGAAAACACACCATACAACAGAGAAATTGGTAATTTGATCTCAGACTTCCGAAGAAAAATACTAAACGTTGAAATCAAAATCTCCTTCTGGAAAATCAACCAACTCGAAGAAGAAATAAGTAAGCTGAAATCAACCATCCAATCCAGCGGTGTGGCGAACACCAACGAGTTCTTCCAAACTCAAGAAACAAGCTACGACAATAGACACGCAACTACCATCCAGAACTTAAACGCAAAATACGCCCGTTTAGAATCAACCCAAATACAAACCCATATCACATCCGACACAACAAACTTTACCTACAACGCAACAGACGTAAACATACCCAACGACGTAGTACTTCTAATGGGCTTAGGACCTAAGTTTGGCTTACCAACAACGCCAAAAGAATTACCATCCAAAGACATCGTAGCCGAAGTAGAGTATATCATACAGAACTGCATAGAACCACAAGACAGAAATGAAATCAGACAGACAGTAGCACAAACAATATCGTATTCAAAAACAACGTCAAAAGCATCTAGTCTGGAAAAATTTCTAATACAAAAGCAAAAAAGCTGCATAAATTTTTTCAAAAATAATCCCGAAATAATTTGTACTAGGTCAGACAAAGGCAACAAAGCAGTTTTTATGAACAAAAATGAACTTTTAAACGTTGCTAATGAAATGCTCAACGATGCTAATACATATCAAGTAATACCCGATCCAACAAACAAAATTCAAAAGAAAAACAACAATTTTGTAAATACGCTGTTCGTGAAAGGAAAGATAGACGTACTAACCAAAAGAAAACTTATAACATACAATGCAACACCGCCTAGAATGTATTTTTTACCAAAGCATCACAAAAATACAACCCCAATGCCACTCAGGCCAATCTCCGCTGACTACGATGGACCAACAACGGCATTATCAAAATATGCAGCAACAATTCTGGAAAATATACCAAAGTCTCAGTACCACCTACGCAACTCATATGATTTTAAAACCTTCATCACAGCACAAACACACCAACGAGGCCAAATACAGGTGTCGTTTGATGTAAAAAGCTTGTTCACCAATGCGTCGGTAGACTCCATTCTAAAAGCAATTATCGAACGTTGGAATGACATACAAACATGTACCAATATGTCACAAAGCGAGTTTATAGAAATGATATCCATCTGTACAAAGAACGCCTACTTCCAATTCGACGGGAAATTTTATTCCCAAAAGCATGGTTGTCCAATGGGCTCACCCATAAGCTGTATATTGGTAGAAATTCTAATGGATAACGTGTTGCAGCGAGCCATTAAAAAAGTAAATGAACAACTAGGCTTTAACATAACCATTATAAAAAAATACGTAGACGACTTATACTTGGTAATACCAGAAGGCATCTTCCCGTCGGTATTTGGAATTTTTAACGATACAGAGAAGGGAATCGAGTTCACATATGAACAGGAACATGATAACATACTACCGTTCCTCGATATGACCATTTATAGGAATACTGAAGACGGAAGTTTTAACACGGACTGGTATCGAAAACCAGTATCTTCGGGTCGCATATTAAATTATATGTCTATCCACCCCCTGTCACAAAAAATTAGCACCGCCAAAGGGTTAATAAACAGAATATATAGCATCAGCGATCCAAAATATCATTGCAAAAACAAAAAGATAATTGTAGATATTCTAAAAGGTAATGATTACCCAAAGAAATTGATATACAGGCTACTCAACAAGTATCAAGCACAAAACAACAACACTAATACGTCAAATACCCAAATCAGTACCAACAACCAACAACAACAAACAGACATAAAAACTTTTTCAATATCATATTACCAAAACATAACCCAGAAGATAACTAAAAAACTCAAAGCGTACACAAACAACATACGGTTTGCCTTCAAGAACAGAAACAACGTAGGGAAGCTATACAAAACAATAAAAGATAACATCCCAACAAAAAAACAAAAGAACATTGTATACAAAATTGACTGCGTTGACTGCCAACGTAAGAAAAGCTATATAGGCACCACATCACAACAACTATACAAACGATTGGGACAACACAGCAAAGATGTTGAAACAAACGAACAGAAAATAGCGCTCTTGCTCACCATGCCATTACTTTTGGGCACAAGTTTGATTTTGATAATGCCAAAGTAATAGCAAGAGAAACAAACTGGCAAAAGAGAATGCTTCTGGAAGAAATACACATAAAAGCAGACAAACAATGTGTAAACAAAAGAAGTATAGAAGCAAGAAATATTAGCGACATCTATGCGTGTATACTAAAATGAAACTGCAATAACCCATCAAGCATGAATTCGCCGGTGATCAACAAACGTCAAATATGTATACATATGTACTTACATACAAATTAGAGTTTGAAGTATAAATTGTGGTTTGTGTATTGAAAATAGTAATTTTTAAATTGTAAAATAATTTCCGTTCCCTTTAATTGAGTACTAAAGTGACTATGTTTTATTTCGAAACACATATATATAAAGAAAACCTGACGAAGAAGAACGCAGAGATTTTTAAGTAAGAATTGTTTTGTCAATCGAATGTCCATATATATATATGTAAATTTAATTCTATAGAACTGCGAAACTAAATTGAGTTATTTTAATTTCTTTAAAATTGTAACTAGGCCCTGAAGAAGACCACAATAAACGGTCGAAACGTCGGCAATAAAATAATAAAGGCGTTTTTCTGATTATTTTGACTGGAAACCCGATTAAAGAAAATTATACATAAAAACAAAACAGTCGGTAGTATCAACATGCTTATAGCTTTTAATCCAGCTGTGCCTCATAAATAAATTGTATGAGTTCTTCATAGATGTTAGTATTTTTAGATTTTAATAATTCAATTAACGATGTGGAATTCTTAAATATGTTAAAATTGTTTCGCAATGTTTCGAAATTCGTGCATTCAAATATAAGATGGTCTGGCGTTTCAATGGAGTTGCAGAAAGAACATAGTGTAACGAATTTACTGCAATTCCGCTTATTTCAAATCTTCTACTAAGGTTCGAATCACTAAACTGTTGAATAAATAACTCCACTTTTTAATAATGCAAAATGGCCTTTATTAAAGTACTTCACAATAAATAACTCTAGTATTGTCCGATAGATAGTGTGCTTGATTGAAACTGATTTATTGCGCCTTGACTGTTGTTGCCTTTTATACTCTCTGATTTCATCGTTCGCATCTTCTAGGCGCTTCCATTTCCAGAATCTACTAGTTGGCCATCAGCTATCAAATTTCTCAGCTGTAAGTACAATTGCACGATTGTAGAGCTTCCCTCATTGCATACCTTCGGGAGTATCTCAGATATATGCATGTGGTTGTGCGTTGCTTCTCAGCTACGTGTACGTACATATGTGTAGACATAATTATTGATTCGTTTATGTAGATACAAGTGACTGTCTGCTTTATTGTTGTTGTGACTTAATTTACTTAGCATCAGACTAGGGATGTGGGTATCACTTAGTGTCACTCATATTCGTCACACTGCCCTCCACCTAAGTCTGATCGTCCCGATGCCAGCCTTTCCAAATGAACCACTTTCATTTTGGTTCGTGGTTTGCTAATGGTTTGTATGCGGTGCACTACATCGTTGATCCGTTTTACAACTTTGTATGGGCCTTCCCAATTACACTGCAATTTCGGGGACAAACCTTTTTTTCGTTGTGGGTTGTATAACAGCACCAAATCTTCCTGAAACCCTTCCGAATTAATTGATTTATCATACCTCGCTTTCATCTTGTCACTCATAATCTTTGCTCGTTGCCTTACCAGATCGGGTGTCTCTCTCAGGTCTTCTTCCAAGACACCAGTAGATTTCTTGACATTTCTCTCCGCATCGGCATCTATCCCATACTTCAAATCAGCTGGCAGTCGAAGGTCATTGCCAAAAATTACCTTTGCGGGAGTTTGGCCCGTTGTCTCATGTACTGCCGATCGGTAGGCCATCAAGAATAATGATATGCGTATATCCCAGTCCATATGGTACTTGTCTACTACTTTCCTTAAATGCTCCTCCAATGTTCTGTTAAAACGTTCCACCATACCATCGGACTGAGGATGCAATGCAGTTGTCCGTGTTTTCCGAATGCCTAATTTCTTGCACATTTCTTGGAACACAGCTGATTCAAAATTCCTGCCTTGGTCAGAATGTAACTCCATTGGTACCCCATACCTTGCAACCCAATCGTTTGTAACCACTTCTGCTACTGTTTCTGCTTCTTGGTTTGGGATTGGGTATACCTCTGGCCATTTACTGAAATAATCCATAACCACCAGTACGTATTTGTTTCCGCGGTTGCTTGTAGGAAATGGACCTGCGACATCCATAGCGATCCTTTCACATGGTGCACCTGTTTTGGGCCCTTTCGCTCTGTTGCAAACCTCGCAGTTGGCAATCCACTCGGTGACCGACTGACGGCAACCAACCCAATAGAATCTCTGCTTAACTTTCTCGAGCGTCTTCGTGATTCCAAGATGACCTCCACTTGGACCAGTATGCAGCTCGCTGAGCTCGTCAGGAATCCTCTTTCTTGGAACAACTATCAGTTTCTTCTTGCATTTACCATCCTCAGTCTCCTATACTCGATGAAGGCAACCGGTTATCAAATTTAAACTGTTCAACTGTGCCCAATATGACTTCGCAGTGGGACTCTCTGCTGACATCTCTTCTCTGTTTGGTCTTTCGTTTCGTTCGAGCCCCTGCAAAACACGTGGCAGATCTGTATCTTCTACCTGACACTTTCTTAGCTGTTCGTTGTCCCATTCATCTGTACATGTTATAGTCATTAGCCGGACATCTATAATGTTTCTTTAGCATCGGCTTTTGAACAGTGCTTGCATTTCAAACTACATGGTCTTCGTGACATTGCATCGGCATTTCCATGGGTACTACCTTTTCGATGCTCAATGGAAAAGTCATAGCTTTGTAGTCGCTCGATCCACCGTGCCAATTGTTCTTCCGGATTACGGAACTGCAGAAGCCATTTCAACGCTGCGTGATCTGTCCTGACACGGAATCGCTGGCCGTAGAGGTATTTGTGAAAATGTTTAATGCACTCTACCAATGCCAAAAGCTCTCTCCGCGTAACGCAGTAGTTCCTCTCTGGTTTTCCAATCGAACGGCTGTAATATGCAACTACCTTCTCCTGTCCATCTACCAGTTGTGATAAAACGCCTCCTATAGCATATCCACTCGCATCTGTATCTAGAATAAATGTGCTCCTGGAATCGGATATGCTAACATTGGGGCAGTGCAAAAACGCTCCTTCAATGTTTGGAAAGCCACTTCTTGCTTCTTCTTCCATTCAAAAGCTTTATTTTTTCTTGTAAGCTCATGGAGGCTATGGGCTACCCTGGAAAAATTTGCTACAAATGGCCGGTAATATGTGCACAGCCCAAGGAAACTTCTCAATTCATGTAGGTTCTGTGGTCTTGGCCAATCCTTTACAGCCTCTAACTTTTCGTTCACAGTGCAGATGCCCTCTTTCGTTACCTTGTGACCCAAATAATTTACTTCCTTTTTAAACAACGCACACTTTTTGGGACTTAACTTCAGACCAGCGCCAGCTATTCTCTGGAAAACTTCCTCCAAGTTCTTAAGATGTTCATCAAAGTTCTTGCCCAATACGATAATGTCGTTCAGGTACACCAAGCATGCTTTCCAATGTAGTCCTTTCAGTACCTGGTCCATGAGTCTCAAAAGTAGCTGGTGCATTACAAAGTCCAACAGGCATCACTGTAAATTGCCAAAGACCATCACCGACACTGAAGGCTGTTTTCTCTTTATCTTCCTCCTTCACCTCAACTTGCCAGTAGCCGCTTTTCAAGTCCAGCGTGGAAAACCATTTCGTACCAGATAGCGAATCCAGAGTGTCGTCAATTATTGGCAATGGTTAGCTATCCTTTTTCGTTACGTCGTTCAACTTGCGGTAGTCCACGCAAAACCTCATTTCCCATCCTTCTTCTTCACAAGTACCACAGGTGAGCTCCATGGACTAGCTGATGGTTCGATGACACCGCTGTCGCCCATTTCTTGTACGATTTGAGTCACAACTTCCCATTTTTCCAGTGGAACACTACGAGGAGCTTGACGTATCGGCCTCGCGTCTCCTGTGTCAATTTGATGTTTCACAACATTGGTGCGGCCTGGTTTGGAACCATATGTTTGCGTACTTTAGGAGCAGTTGCTTTGCCTTACTCAGAAAATCTTGATCTAGCCCCTCCGTCCATGCCGTGATGTCATTTGAAATATCAGTCTAGCTAGTTGAAACGTGTTCCTGGAGCTGTTCAAAGCTAATAACTACTTCAGCCTCTTGGCATCTTCCCAAAATAACTCCTTTGGTCATTTTGAGTGGTGACTTGAACTCATTGAGAACTCTTACCGGAATACGTGCATCTTGCTTTGTAATAGCCAGGGTTTTTCCTACAAGTATGTTCGGTGCTGATTTGTTTGCTGCTTCGACAACCCACAATTTGTTTATCCCACAATCTCCATCAACCTTTGCCCAGATGACTGCTTCGGATTTTGGTAGTATTTGCTGACTCTCTTCCACCAGCACTCGTTTACTGCTGTAGCCTCTCTCGTAGCCGAAATTAAGTGGCACATCCATGTTCTTATCTCGCACCGTCTTGCTTTGCATATCGATCTTGATGCCTTGGTCGATTGAGAAGTCCACTCCAATTATGATTTCATCAACAATCTCTGCCACTATAAAATTGTGTAGTACCGTGACTTTCCCAATTGCTACTTCACATGCTACTTGTCCAATTACCTGGGTGTCCTCACCCGTGGCTGTACGTAATCTTGCTCCAAGCAATGGTCTTATCTTCTTGTTGACTAAATCTGATCGAATGATGGAATGGGATGCACCCGTATCTACAGTCAGTAAACATTCCTTTCCATCCACATGCCCTCCGACAGTAAGATTGCTTAACCTTCTTCCAATATGCGAGATAGAGATTATGGGGCATTCAATTGAGGGAGCCAGCTGTCGCCCCTTGCGGCTGACTCTCTTTAGTTTAACGATTGAGTGGACTTGGAGATTTGCTCATCTCCTTCAGCTCTGCGTTTACGACCACCCACATTGTTGGAACTGTTAGGGTTGGTGTTGCAATAACGCATAATGTGCCCTCGCTTTCCTCACTTAAAACATTTGACTGCATCATTATTCTTCTGCTGTGTACCCCGCAATGCTTCCAAAATTGTGTCTACCCACTCTGGTCTTTCAACTTCGACACGATGAGCCATATATGCTGGTTTACTCAATAGGGAGGCAGTTTCCTGAGTCAATGCATGTGATACCGTTTCAGCAAATGGTGGCTTTGAGTTTGCGTATGTGGCTCGCTTCGTTTCGACGTCCCGTATGCCATCTTCAATGCAATCTTTCAACATCCGAAGCAAACTCTTGCAAAGTCTCATTAGCTTTTTGGTAACGGTTTTGCAACTCTATTTGGTGTATCTGCTTCCTGTGTTCGCTTCCGTATCGCCTCTCAAGAGCACTCATCAATGTTTCGTAGTTGTTCCGCTCCCCCTCGGGAATAGTCTGTAGGATTTAAGCAGCAGATCCTTTCAATGCCACGAAAAGTACAGCAACTTTATCTCCAGCACTCCAGTTGTTCACTGCTGCGGTGTTCTCAAACTGTTCGAATCACTAAACTATTGAATAAATAACTCCACCTTTTAATAATGCAAAATGGCCTTTATTAAAGTACTTCACAATAAATAACTCTACTATTGCCCGACAGATAGCGTGCTTAATTGAAACTGATTTATTGCGCCTCGACTGTTATTGCCTTCTATACTCTCTGATTCCCTCGTTTGCATCTTCTAGGCGCTTCCATTTCCAGAATCTACTAGTTGGCCATCAGCTATCAAATTTCTGAGCTGTAGCTACAATTGCACGATTTTATAGCTTCTCTCATTGCATACTTTCGGGAGTATCTCAGATATATGCATGTGGTTGTGCGTTGCTTCTCAGCTGCGTGTACGTACATATGTGTAGACATAATGATTGATTCGTTTATGTAGATACAAGTGACTGTCTGCTTTATTGTTGTTGTGACTTCATTTACTTAGCATCAGACTAGGGATGTGAGTATCACTTAGTGTCACTCATATTCGTCACAACAGATTAGACATATTCCGCATGAAACTGCATAAATATTGTTTGGAATATGTATGCCCTGTAATCAGCCTATTTATAAGCTTTATGTCATAAGGGTCCATTAAAATTTGTTTATTATTATACCATGGTTTTTGGTGAATGTCAGAAACTATTGCTGCGAAATGAGTACCTTTACTATTACTATGCTTATTATTTGAAATTCATTGTTCTATTCATTTGCTATAACTTTATTTATTTTTATTAGGGCTTCCTGTGTTGTGAGGGCATGTCTATAACTGCTTCTCTTGTAGCAGCTTCCTTGGCAGCAAAGCCCGCCTTCTCAGTGAATGGAATTCCTACATGGCTTGGTGTGCAAATAATGTGAATTTCATCAAAGCTTGAGTTCTGTAATGTATTGTGAATGCTTGCTACTATGAAGTTATTTGTAGTTTTCTTTTTCAGGGCATTAATGGAGGATAAGCTATCTGTGAAAATGGCAAGTTTTTTGCATTTTCCTCTAGATGCTATTTCTATTGCTTGTTTAATCGCTGTCAGTTCACCAAACATGGACGAGTATTTCTCATTGAGCTTATATATGTAAGATATATTTTTTTTAATGTCATGTATACTGCAACCTGTGCTGCTGTCTGACACAGATGCATCTGTTGCAAGTAGGAAAAAGTCTTTTTTGTTTAGGTCATCTATTCTTTTATTATATATAGCTTTTAGTTGTTCCTTAGAGCATTGATTTTTTGAATTTTCGAGGTTGATACCTAATAGGTATAAATTTTTATGTCTTCTGAAGGTGATATTTGTATTTATTTTGTCAAAAATCTCTTTGAATTTGTTATATATGACTCTATAACTCGTAGTTTACAATTGAAATTCTATTTATAGAACACGTATTTTGGTTAAAGTTTATTTCAAATCTTTTTGTTTAACAAAATTTCAAAAAATTAAAATTTTTGATGTTATAAAATTCAGCATTGAAAATAACATTTAGATACATACTGAAAATTACAAAAATTCAAAGTAATAAATTTACAAAGTTAAATTAAATTAATACAATTAATATATTACTAATACCCTACAATACTCCCCCTTGTTATTGCAGATGTTGTTAAAATATGATTTTTTAATGCTGCTTATTTTTTGCACAACACTATTCAATATTTGGTTTTTAAAATTGTCCTTTTGACTGATTTTAGGCGCACTAATTAATTACATTAATTTGCTGAAGCACAATTTTAGGTGTATAGGCGGGTTCGCCAGTTTTAGTTTACAATTGAAATTCTTTTTATAGAAAACGTATTTTGGTTTAAGTTTATTTCAAATATTTTGTTTAACAAAATTTCGAAGAATGAAAATTTTTGATGTTATAAAACTCAACATGGAAAATCACATTTAGATACATATTGAAAATTACAAAAATTCGAAGTAATAAATTTACAAAGTTGAATTAAATTAATACAGTTAATCTATTACTGTTACCCTACAGTTGACAGCAATTTTCATTTTTTGACCCAATTGTTTTTGTAACGCTTTAAAATATTTCATCAAACAAAAAATTCAAAAGTTTTCACAAGAATTTTCTGAAAGGTTACGTTCGGATGGCGTAAAAAATTCGAGAATGACCCAATCCTCCTTTGCAAGTCACACCGCAGGTTGGGCATCTTGCAGTGAGTGCTCAACTCCAAGTCGATTTTGAAAAATTTTCCATCCAAGTAATATGACTTGCTGCAGTCTCTTACTATGTCGCCATCATCGCACCATATGTTTAGACCCGTTTTACTTGAAGCTTCAGCAGAGCTTGAACTTGATGCATGATCTAAGCTGAATGTTTTGTGAGAAGCGTAAACTTCTTCACGCCAAAAATTAAAATTTCACTCATCAAATTCTTCTGTCGTTTTCTTCCTTTTAGAGATACCCACCGCCGATTTTCGCCGTTTTTTACACGCCGCCGCCGAATGTCAAAAATATCGGCGCAGCGGCGGCGGCAGCGGCGTCCAGCGCGGTACTATATTTTCTACTCATTTTCTAGGCCATTTATTGTTCATGTCGAAAATTGGACGGATATGGTCGAAAGTTTAACACGAATTTTACATCACCCAATTCACCAAGTTATTACAACAAAACATGGAATCCGAACATTATACCAAAGTCTAACTTCGCGAATCACATGGTCGAAAATTAATGTTCCCCAGCAAACATCAATAAAACAGTTAGGGTTCTTCACATACTAGCAAAAGTACGTATTCGAAAAAATGGAAATCTACAAACAGAAAACATTCGACGGTAGAATAATAAACGAACAGATAAACACAATTTCTGACACAATATTCAAGCCTTGAAAACTTGTTTACAAGAAACAAAGTAACCACACAGATACAACAACAAATAACCACAAAACAATTAACGCACCAAAACGACAAACCCACAAAGGTCAAACGACTAAAATTATGGACTTTTACCTGCCTCAGTCAGCCACACAAATCGATAGTAAAACCCACCCTCGGTTCTGAATGAACACACGGCACATACACAACTAAATATGCACAAGCATCACTTTTGACAATACCTGTTCATGTACATAAGAACTATAAATACAGGACAAACGACAACAACAGATCAGAACGAAATCGACTGACGATGCACATTAAAAGAAAAATTATACAAAAAATTTAAATGCTCACTTTGAATAATTTTTTAAAAAAATGTATAAGGAACAATGAATTAAAATAAAATGAACCAAGTCGAACATGTCCTCTAATTGTCCTTAATTTGTTAAAAAAGCAAGTTACCCAAAAAAATGCTGATATTTTAAAAAATTCTATATCCCGATTGGCGTAAATAATAAGCGAAATCAGTTATACAAAATCCTTTAGTAAGTAGGTCCCAAGGGTTTAAACTCTCCTTTGAAATGATTCTCACCTCATAATTAAGTTGAAGATAGTAGGGTTTGAAAAATCACTTGCCCTTATATTCAAACATCTGTTGTTTATTTGCGAGACTTTAAAATAGCGTCTGATGTGTTAATTTTGATTTTTACACTTCATCATTCAACACCCAAGTCTCCCGTTTTGACATTTCCTGCAGTTGGCAGCCCTATCGTCCCAGTGATTCTAGCCTATCAACCAAGTTTAAATATCACCTACACGCTTCGGCTCCTGTTACATATGTGAATACGTAGGCACATATATCTACCAGGTGAGGCTTTAACCTTCGCAAGAACACTAAAAGTGGTGAAGCAAAAGTTTTCCCCAGACAGTCCAACAATTGACCGGGTGTGCTACTATAACGTAGTGAACAGTCGAACTAGTTTGAAAACTGAACCAACGAGGTTATTCATAATGAATTCTTGTATCAAAAGACCGGAAAACAACGGTTTGAACTCAGCGTATAACCTTAACATCTTTCAACTTAAAATCGGTCGACTGTCATTCTAAAATATCGTTTTGGTTTAGCGAAGACTATTGAAATCAATGTTTCGAACACAAACGTCTGCAAATGTTGGTCTACATTTAAAAAAATATATAAATAATATCCACTTTGACTGCTTATGATTTCGAGGGCGCATCATTGGTCGAATAGTTACTCCCTAAAGTTTCAAGGTGTTTCTCTGGTAGTGCTCGGCAGTATAGCGGGGCAAAAAAAATCCGTTAGAGTCTTCGGAGCTATACATAGAGCTTCTAGTGACGTACACGAAGGTATGAGTTTGAAGTCGCAGTGCTATAGCTTCTGTGCTGGCATGGTGTATGAGGCTCAGGAGGCGTGGGAGCGACTGGTGCTGGACAGGACTGCTACTGTTCGCACTTCGGGAAAAAGAAGATGCCCCCTTTGGCGCTATTAACAATAGGCCAGCGTTGGTGCTCATCGTTAAAACTGTGCCATGAGAGCCATGAGTATTAAAATACCATTAATAGGAACCGTAAGTCGCTTTTGTGCGTTACCAGTAAGGGGTCACAAATAATTTAAAGAAATCGTGTCGATAACGAGTATTAGAAGTTAGACCAGAACATCTCCTTCGGTGAAACTACGCTTTGTACGAGACATACAGACAAAAGTGTGACCATTTTAAGTACTTCAACTTTTGGCAGACGCAGCTAGGTTCGAAGCCTCCCTGGAGTAAGTGAATGAAGGACAGGCCTTCCGCAAGGAGCTGCTCTTGAAATTTTTTGAACGATCCGCGAGACTTTGAGGCAAAAACCCTGAATCTTTCCGAAATCGCCAATAAGTTGATTCCCTTAAATACATAAAAAAAAAACCTTTCCTAAATATTATTTTTTTTTAAAAGAAAATAGCTTTTTAAAGCAAGAACACCGGTATAAGGAACATAAGCCTTACACCAAAATATAATAAGGTATTCTATGTGGTTGGCCCTTAAGTTGTATTTGACAGGCGCGTACAGGTGGCAACGCGCATGTCAAATACAACTGCGGCCCACATCACTGACATAAAAGATGTGAGACACACAATTATAAATGTTGAACTAAACCGAACAAGTGTGTGCGGACAAAAATATTAAATTAAATCAAACTAAGGATATTACTAAATAAATTAATATATAAACTATACTACAGCAACTAAAGCTAACCTGAATAAAGAAGATAAGACTTAACATTAAAAGTACCTACGTGTTTTGGGTCTGGAATGTGCAGTAGGATGTGTACGTAAGTACAACTTTTTCGGAGGTTCCAAAATGGAACCTTACATGGCGACCGTGAGGCTGGAGCCTCGTGGTGGTGGTACAGGTGAGTTGAGTGCGTGTGATCCGAACATAATAAAATTAACTTAAAAAAAATGTAATAAAATTTACAATATACAATTTTAAAATGCGAAATAACAAAAATCTACAAAATACTATTTCTAATACGGAGATAACATAAAGAACTAAATTCTATGAACTACAAAATTTTCAAATAAAAAGATCGAAAGATAACATAAATCATTTTATTATAATTTATTAACCCACGCCACTCAAATAACGGCATCATAAACTGTACCACCGCCAGCGGCAGCGAACGGTAGCAGCAACGATCACCATCAACAGCAAAGCCCAGCAGCAGCAACCACCGTCGGCAGCGAAAGCCAGCATTAACATCAGCGGCAGCCATCATTATAGCAGGAGTAAAGCAGACAAATAAGTATATGATATATGTATGTATGTATGTATGTATTAATAAAATTTTTCGTAAGGGTTTTTTTACATATGTATATGTATACAAAAATTTACAATTTTTATTAAGTGCGGTGCGTTCACATTAAATATGATAAATCTTTTTTTGATTACAACGGTGCGTCCGTTTATGTAAAACATTTTGGATTTTTTGATAACAATGGTGCGTCCGTTTATATAAAACACTTGAATTTTTATACTCAGTTGAGCAGAGCTCACAGAGTATATTAAGTTTGATTGGATAACGGTTGGTTGTACATATATAAAGGAATCGAGATAGATATAGACTTCCATATATCAAAATAATCAGGATCGAAAAAAAATTTGATTGAGCCATGTCCGTCCGTCCGTCCGTTAACACGATAACTTGAGTAAATTTTGAGGTATCTTGATGAAATTTGGTATGTAGGTTCCTGAGCACTCATCTCAGATCGCTATTTAAAATGAACGATATCGGACTATAACCATATCGATATCGAAAATTTCGAAAAACCGAAAAAGTGCGATAATTCATTACAAAAGACCGATAAAGCGACGAAACTTGGTAGATGAGTTGAACTTATGACGCAAAATATAAAATTAGTAAAATTTTGGACAATGGGTGTGGCACCGCCCACTTTTTAAAGAAGGTAATTTAAAATTTTGCAAGCTGTAATTTGGCAGTCGTTGAAGATATCATGATGAAATTTGGCAGGAACGTTACTCTTATTACTGCATGTACGCTTAACAAAAATTAGCAAAATCGGAGAAGGACCACGCCCACTTTTAAAAAAAAAATTTTTTTTAAGTAAAATTTTAACAAAAAATTTAATATCTTTACAGTATATAAGTAAATTATGTCAAGATTCAACTCCAGTAATGATATGGTGCAACAAAATACAAAAATAAAAGAATTTTAAAAATGGGCGTGGCTCCGCCCTTTTTCATTTAATTTGTCTAGGATACTTTTAATGCCATAAATCGAACAAAAATTAACCAATCCTTTTGAAATTTGGTAGGGGCATAGATTTTATGGAGTTAACTGTTTTCTGTGAAAATGGGCGAAATCGGTTGATGCCACGCCCAGTTTTTATACACAGTCGTCCGTCTGTCCTTCCGCATGGCCGTTAACACGATAACTTGAGCAAAAATCGATATATCTTTACTAAACTCAGTTCACGTACTTATCTGAACACACTTTACCTTGGTATGAAAAATGAACGAAATCCGACTATCACCACGCCCACTTTTTCGATATCGAAAATTGCGAAAAATGAAAAAAATGCCATAATTCTATGCCAAATACGAAAAAAGGGATGAAACATGGTAAGGTAATTGGTTTGTTTTATTGACGCGAAATATAACTTTAGAAAAAACTTTATAAAATGGTTGTGACACCTACCATATTAAGTAGAAGAAAATGAAAAAGTTCTGCAGGGCGAAATAAAACACCCTTAAAATCTTGCCAGGTATTACATATATAAATAAATTAGCGGTATCCAACCGATAATGTTCTGGGTCACCCTAGTCCACATTTTGGTCGATATCTGGAAAACGCCTTCACATATACAACTACCACCACTCCCTTTTAAAACTCTCATTAATACCTTTAATTTGATACCCATATCGTACAAACTCATTCTAGAGTCACCCCTGGTCCACCTTTATGGCGATATCTCGAAAAGGCGTCCACCTATAGAACTAAGCCCCACACCCTTTTAAAATACTCATTAACACCTTTCTTTTGATACCCATATTGTACAAACAAATTCTAGGGTCACCCCTGCTCCACCTTTATGGCGATATCTCGAAACGGCGTCCACCTATGGAACTAAGGAATACTCCCTTTTAAAATACTCATTATCACCTTTCTTTTGATGCCCATATTGTACAAACAAATTCTAGGGTCACCCCTGGTCCACCTTTATGGCGATATCTCGAAAATTCGACCACCTATACAACAACCACCACTCCCTTTTAAAACCCTCATTAATACCTTTAATTTGATACCCATATCGTACAAACACATTCTAGAGTCAATCCTGGTCCACCTTTGTGGCGATATTCCGAAAAGGTGTCCACCTATAGAACTAAGCCCCACACCCTTTTAAAATACTCATTAACACCTTTCTTTTGATACCCATATTGTACAAACAAATTCTAGGGTCACCTCTGGTCCACCTTTATGGCGATATCTCGAAACGGCGTCCACCTATGGAACTAAGGATTACTCCCTTTTAAAATACTCATTAACGCCTTTCTTTTGATACCCATATTGTACAAACAAATTCTAGGGTCACCCCTGGTCCACCTTTATGGCGATATCTCGAAACGGCGTCCACCTATGGAACTAAGGATTACTCCCTTTTAAAATACTCATTAATACCTTTAATTTGATACCCATATCGTACAAACGCATTCTAGAGTCACCCCTGGTCCACATTTATGGCGATATTTCGAAAAGGCGACCACCTATAGAACTAAGGCCCACTCCCTTTTAAAATACTCATAAACACCATTCGTTTGATGCCCATATTGTACAAACAAATTCTAGGGTCACCCCTGGTCCACCTTTATGGCGATATCTCGAAACGGCGTCCACCTATAGAACTAAGGCCCACTCCCTTTTAAAATACTCATTTCCACCTTTCGTTTGATGCCCATATTGCGCAAACGCATTCTAGAGTCACCCCTGGTCCATCTTTACGGCGATATCTCGAAAAGGCGTCCATCTATAGAACTTAGGTCCACGCCCTTTTAAAATACTCATTAATACCTTTCATTTGATACCCATATCGTACAAACGCATTCTAGAGTCAACCCTGATCCACCTTTATGGCTATATCCCTAAATGGCGTCCACCTATAGAACTATGGCGCACTCCCTCATAAAATACTCTTTAATGCCTTTCATTTGATACACATGTCATACAAACACATTCCAGGGTTTCCCTCGGTTCATTTTCCTACATGGTTATTATCCCTTATGTTGTCACCATAGCTCTCAACTGAGTATGTAATGTTCGGTTACACCCGAACTTAACCTTCCTTACTTGTTTTTACTAAAACGGTGCGTGCGTCTAAATTTAACTACCTCAGTTTTCAATAATTTTAAAATTTTTTCGAACCCTTTTATAAATCTTAACATTTGCAAATCTACATTTAATTTTTTTCTCAAGTTTGAATTCATTTAACAAATTTACATTTTCTTCAAATTTTTCATACTTTCAACTCATTTTACAAATTCTCATACATTCAAACTCCCATTATTTCAAAATTTCAAAGCATTTCACAAATCTTCTATTTAAAGTTTCACATGCTCGAATTTCCATTTTTCAAATTTTCATTCTACTTCAGTTTTTTAATACGGACATTTTCCAACAAAATATCACCATATAAGACTGAATGAACTAGATAAGCAGTCTCCAGGTACGCTATAAATTTGATGAATTGGTGGGGGAAAACCAATTGAATGTTTTGATATAAACGGTGGTTTGCGAAAAACCAATTAAATTTTTTTGAAATATGAGGTGGTTCCGTTAAAAACCAATTAATTTTTTGATACAATGGATCTTTAAACTTGGTATTATAGGCTAGAATCACTGTGATTCACTCCAAGGGACTAGTTGGGATAAGGCTGCCAACTGCAGGAAATGTCAAAACGGGAGACTTGGATGTTGAATGATGAAGTGTGAAAATCAAAATTAACACATCAGACGCTATTTTAAAGTCTCGAAAATAAACAACAGATGTTTGAATATAAGGGCAAGTGATTTGTCAAACCCTTCTATCTTCAACTTAATTATGAGGTGAGAATAATTTCAAAGGAGAGTTTAAACCCTTGGGACCTACTTACTAAAAGATTTTGTATAACTGATTTCGCTTATTATTTGCGCCAATCGGAATATAGAATTTTTTTAAATATCAGCATTTTTTTCGGGCAACTTGCTTTTTTAACAAATTAAGGACAATTAGAGGACATGTTCGACTTGGTTTATTTTATTTTAATTCATTGTTCCTTATTAATTTTTTTAAAAAATTATGCAAAGTGAGCATTCAAATTTTTTATATAATTTTTCTTTTAATGTACATATATTTGTGCCATCATCAGTGTCGATTTTCGTTCTGATCTGTTGTTGTCGTTTGTCCTGTATTTATAGTTCTTAGGTACATGAACAGGTATTGTCAAAAGTGATGCTTGTGCATATTTAGTTGTGTATGTGCCGTGTGCTCATTCAGAACCGAGAAAATATAGTACCGCGCTGGACGCCGCTACCGCCGCCGCCGCACCGATATTGTTGACACTTATTTATTTTTTTATTTATTTATTTATTTATAAGACTCGTTGGTTGAGCGTAAGACTAATGTCTTTTAAGCCCATCATCATTAAATCAATTTGCAATATTTTCATATATAATTAATAATAATAATATCTAATAACAATAATAATTACTGTATATCATAAAAAATTTCATTAATTAAATCATAATTAACAACTTATACCAAATATTTTAGGTTTAGAAAGATTTATTCCTTAAAATATGAAAAACAGAAATAAAGGTCACAAGGATGAAAAAGTAGAAGAAAATAGGAAGAAATATTTAGATATTTAAAAACTTAAACACTTCCAATTTAAAGCGCCTGGGATTTGTTATCGATTTAATTTTGTTTGGTAAAGAGTTCCAGAGTTTGACAACACTGACAAAAAACGTTCGTGATGAAGTATTATAATGATGTTTTGGTACGATGAGGTTGCATGTTCTAATCGAATGCGCAAAAGCCAACTTTTTAAAAAGGTACTTTGGATTTCTCGTATTAATGAGTTTATGCATATATATAAGATTACGGTACTTCAAGTAGCAAGTCAGATTGCAATCGAGTATCCTGTAACTAAATTGTGAGATGTGGTCATACTTACGCCTACAAAACACATACCTTGCACAGCTGTTTATGGCCATTGCAAGTTTTCTCTCAGATGCGCTATCTAGGAGTGGATATATAAACGTTTTCAGCAAACGTACCTTTGTGTCCTTTGGGACGAAGTTAGCTGTGTACCACAGCTTTCTTAGAATAAAATAAATTCTAGATATGATTTGGTTTATATAAGCGGAGCACCCAAGGTATGAATTAACTTTGTAACCAAGGCTAATAACAACTGACTCGAAATTTATAGACGAGTCCTCTAAAATAATTGGGGAAAAGAAATCCTCACAATTCGACCTGTAGGAAATACATATGGCTTTGGTTTTTTTTTTCATTAAGACTCAAATTATTACATTTGGCCCAAATAGAGTGCAGGTCTTCATTGATTCTAGCTATCAAATCTTCACATAGTCCTGTTGGATGGGATAGATATACTTGTGCATCATCCGCATACAGGTGTATGGACACATTTTTACAGCAGTAGACCATATCATTAATAAAAATACTGAACAAAATCGGGCCCAAAATGGATCCCTGAGGTACCCCCCCCCCCCCCCCCCCCCCCCCCAATACAGTCTTCTTAGCTCAGAAGCCATATTTTTAGTCACAACCTTTTGCCAACGATTACTAATGTAGTTTTTGAGCAGATTTACCGCGCTTTCAGAAAACCCAAAATATTTTTCAAGCTTGTGCAAAAGTATTGTATGGTCAACTTTGTCAAAAGCCTTGGAGAAGTCCAATAGAGTTAAAACAGTTAAATCACCTTTATCGAAGTGTGGTCTAATATCATCAATTACTTTAAGGATAGCAGTTGCTCAGCTGTGACCCTTTTTATATCCTGACTGGTTTTCGGCAAGAAGATTATTGTTGTATAATCAACTATTTGCGCAACCATTAGCCTTTTCAAAACTTTTGACAAAGAAGGAAGTATGCTAATTGGCCGAAAATCTGATGGAATGGCACCCGAACGATTTTCAGAGATTGGATTAACTTTAGTTATTTTCCAGGAGTCCGGAAACGTCGAGGTAGTGATGGAAAAATTCAAAATGTGTGTTAGGGTTGAAAGTATGAATGGAATTCATGTATGTAGAAATTACCCTCACCGCCTTGACCAATATCAGATAGCATCATTGGTTTCTTTTTGTGTTTACAAAAAGCAGCGACTACTTTAAGAAACTCTCGCCTATCATATTGTGAAACTTTTGAAAACTTTTGATTGATGAAATATTTTAAAGCGTTACAAAAAAACTTGGGTCAAAAAATGAAAATTGCTGTCAACTGTAGGGTATTAGTAATAGATTAATTGTATTAATTTAATTTAACTTTGTAAATTTATTACTTTGATTTTTTGTAATTTTCAATATGTATCTAAATGTGATTTTCCAATGTTGAATTTTATAACATCAAAAATTTTCATTCATCGAAATTTTGTTAAACAAAATATTTGAAATAAACTTAAACCAAAATACGTTTTATATAAAAAGGATTTCAATTGTAAACTAAAACTAGCGATCCCGCCTAAAATTGTGCTACAACAAATTAATGTAATTAATTAGTGCGCCTAAAATCAGGCAAAGGACAATTTTAAAAACCAAATATTGAATATTTGTATTTTGTACTTGTATTTATTAGGCAATTCATCCCAGCACAACAATTATTTTATAGTACTAGTCGGTAAAAGGCATAAAATAGGAACAATTTAAACTTGAAACTTAAAGCTAATTACTATGGCTAAGAAAAGGTTACAATAAATAATATATTTAATAAATAATAAATAAATAAACGAATGATAGAGTACATTTGCTTAGAATAAATCAGTATTTTAATTGTCTAGGTTATTATAGAAACTTGTTAATTCTTTATTGAAAAGCAGAGCATTGCTTATAAGCCTAAGTCTAGAAGGGAGCGAGTTCCAAAGACGTATGGAAGTAATGAAGAACTGGCGATCAGATATTAGCATACGATGTCTGAAGTGGGTAAGGAGAACAGATCTAGACGACTGGAGAAAATTTAGCCTCCGATACAGATAGTCAGGTTCCTTCATATTGTAACGAATTTACTTGCAAATCCTCTTATTTGCAATCCTCTGCTAAGTTCGAATCACTAAACTGTTGAATAAATAACTCCAATATTGAATGATGGAAAAATGGCCTTTATTAAGTACTTCACAATAACACTCAAACTGTGCAACGAATAGCTTAATAACCAAACTGATATCTTAAAGGAAACTGACTTTCAAAATAATAGTGCTATTGCTCGCTAGATATCGTCTTACTCGTAACTGCTTGACAATTCAAATCAAACTGAATTACTTCTTACTCGCTGGCGCCGCTTTTATAGTTTACGCTGCATACTTCTAGGCTCTTCGATTTCCAGAAGTTACTAGTTGTTTCGGCTGCAAAATCGCCAGCCACAACTACGTGCACAAATTATTGCTCTCTCTTGTGACAACTCAGATAAGGTATATGCATGTGTTTGTAGTTTACAGTCTCCCGCACACACATAAGCGTATAAGTAAATTCATCGGTGTGTGACATCTCATCTCTTGCTGCCTTGTATGTAAATGTTGCTCGTCGGAATGTGTACATATGTGTAGACGCAATTATTTATTCGTTTATGTAGATACATAATGATTGAATTATTGATGTGCATTCACGTCACTGCTTACATCGGCTTAGAGCTGGCAGCACTCCTTAGTTTTGCTAATATTCGTAACACTGCCCTCCACCTAAGTCTGATCGTCCCGATCAGACAAATCTCTCGATCTAAACGCTGCTAGCATCGCCAAATGTACCACTCTTCTACTCCGTGGTTTCTCAATGCTTTGTATGCGGTAGATGGTATCACTGAGCTTCTTCACAATCTTGTACGGGCCTTCCCAACTGCACCGAAATTGGGCTGGGACACCTTTCCGCCGGTGAGGGTTGTTTAACAGTACCAAATCTCCATTCCGGAAACCTTCCGAATTATTTTCCCTGTCGTACCTGTGTTCCATCTTACTACTCATTATTCTGGATCGTTCTCTCGCACTCTGTTGCTTGGCCAATGAAGAACTACTTTGTAGAGCTTGTTCTTGACGGATTGGCTTCACATACTCAGTATCGTTCCGACGTTTCCCAACAAAAGTGCGCGCTGGCTTGAAATCATCCTTGCATTCTTTCTGAAAAATTCTTTCAGTGAATTTAGTGCGTCCATTAGGGTTTGTTGATGCCAGTCTTTTCCTCGCAGGTACTTTTAATTTCGCTTTATTTGGCACATTCGATCCATCAACCTTTGCTCGATCTACTTTCCTTGACTTTCGTGGTCTCTGTCGAATCTCCTCGACCAGCACTCGCTTACTGCTGAACCCTTTTTCCAAACTGAAGTTAAGTGGCACATCTTGGTTCTCATAATGCATCACCCTTCTCTGCATATCGATCTTGATGTCATGGTCAACCAAGAAATCCACTCCCAATATAACTTCATCAACGATCTCCGCCACAACGAATTTGTGTAGAACCATGACCTTCCCAATTAGGACTTCACATATTACTTCTCCCTGAACTTGGTTATATTCGCCTGTGACCGTACGCAACCTCGCTCCAGGTAATGACTTTATTCCCCTGTAGACCAAATCAGATCGAATCAAGGATTGAGATGCCCCCGTATCTACAGTCAGTACACGCTCTTTACCATCCACATTCCCTCTGATGGTAAGACTGCTTGATTTCCTTCCAATCTGCGACACAGATATCACAGGACATTCAACAGCCGGGGCAAGTTTTCGTTCTTTACTTTCGACACGCTCTTGCTCATTTCCGCCAGCTTTGCGTTTACGGCCACCCACATTGTTGGAACTATTAGGACCAAGATCGCAATGACGTGCAATGTGACCTGGGTTGCCGCACTTGAAACATTTAATAACTCCGGCATTCTTCTGTTGAGATCCCCTTAGTGCTTCCAAAATTGTGTCTACCCACTCCGGCCTTTCTACTTCCACACGATGAGCTTTGTATGCTGGTTTACTCAATAATGACGCCGTTTCCTGAGTCAATGCATGTGATACCGTTTCAGAAAATGTTTGCTTTGGGTTCGCGTATGTGGCTCGCTTCGTTTCGACGTCCCGTATGCCATTTATAAAGCTTTGAATCTTCACTCTTTCCGTGTATTCCACGGGTGCGTCCGCATTTGCAAGATGAGCCAATCTTTCAATATCTGAAGCAAACTCCTGCAATGTCTCATTTGCTTTTTGGTAGCGGTTTTTCAACTCAATTTGGAATATCTGTTTCCTATGCTCGCTTCCATAACGTCGTTCTACAGCAGCCATCAATGTTTCATAACTGTTCCGTTCGTACTCTGGAATCGTCTGTAAGATTTCCGCTGCAGGCCCTTTCAATGCCACGAACAGTGCAGCAACTTTATCTTCCGCATTCCAGTTGTTCACTGCTGCGGTCTTCTCAAACTGTAGCTTAAAGACCTGGAAAGGAACAGAACCGTCAAAGGATGGTGTTTTTACCTTTGTATTGCTTGCTGAAACAGCTGGGCGGTTTAATTGTAACTCTTGTATACGACCTCTCAAAGCATCCACCTCGGCTTCGATTTTTTCCTCAAACTGCGTTATTTTCTCGTCCATACGTGCTTCGAGTTTTGATGATATACGCGCCTCTTGTGCTTCGAGTTGTACTGTTATGCGTGCCTCTTGTGCTTTCAGTTGTGTCTCCATTTTTGATGTAATCTGTGTCGACATTTCTGCCATACGCGTTTCTTGTGCTTCAATCTTCGATGTAATCTGTGTCGACATTTCTGACATACGCGTTTCTTGTGCTTCAATCTTCGATGTAATCTGTGTCGACATTTCTGACATACGCGTTTCTTGTGCTTCAATCTTGGATGTTATGCGTGTCTCCTGCGATTCTAGTTGTGATGCCATATATGTCTTCTGTTCTTCCATCTTGGATGTTATACGGTTCTCCTGCGATTCCATATATGTCTGCTGTTCTGCCAGTTGAGATGACACTGTCGATGTTTGAGCAGATATTGCAGCTAAAATCATGTTCAAGTCTGTACTGGTAACCGTCTGCGATGTTTCGTTCTTCTCTTCAATTTTTGTTGTCTCCTCGCCATCAAGATGAAAGACATGCTCTTCCACATCAATTCCTTCTGCTTCCATTGCTTCTCGTAGCCGTGCCTGAAGTTCGAGTTTAACGCCGCTTGTATTCAATCCACGGCTCTCCAACTCCTTCTTCAGTTGCGGGATCTTAAATTCACTTAACTTTGCCATGTCCTTGTTGTCCTCTAGAATTTATTCAACAATTCCTCTTCTGACACCAATTGTAACGAATTTACTTGCAAATCCTCTTATTTGCAATCCTCTGCTAAGTTCGAATCACTAAACTGTTGAATAAATAACTCCAATATTGAATGATGGAAAAATGGCCTTTATTAAGTACTTCACAATAACACTCAAACTGTGCAACGAATAGCTTAATAACCAAACTGATATCTTAAAGGAAACTGACTTTCAAAATAATAGTGCTATTGCTCGCTAGATATCGTCTTACTCGTAACTGCTGGACAATTCAAATCAAACTGAATTACTTCTTACTCGCTGGCGCCGCTTTTATAGTTTACGCTGCATACTTCTAGGCTCTTCGATTTCCAGAAGTTACTAGTTGTTTCGGCTACAAAATCGCCAGCCACAACTACGTGCACAAATTATTGCTCTGTCTTGTGACAACTCAGATAAGGTATATGCATGTGTTTGTAGTTTACAGTCTCCCGCACACACATAAGCGTATAAGTAAATTCATCGGTGTGTGACATCTGATCTCTTGCTGCCTTGTATGTAAATGTTGCTCGTCGGAATGTGTACATATGTGTAGACGCAATTATTTATTCGTTTATGTAGATACATAATGATTGAATTATTGATGTGCATTCACGTCACTGCTTAGATCGGCTTAGAGCTGGCAGCACTCCTTAGTTTTGCTAATATTCGTAACAATATATATTAATTTATGTAGCGTAGTAAGCGTTTTAAGTTTAATAAGGTTATCGAAAGAAATGTTTAGCAACCTGTAAGCATGATGAGAGACGTGGTCAAGTCTTTTGAACCCATAGACGTATCTAGCAATGTTGTTATAAACAACATTAAGTTTCCTATTACATATATAGTCACAATTAGAGTAAATCTCACAACCATAAAGGAGCGTAGGTATTAAGTATGCTTTTGCTATTAGTAGAAGAATATGTAAAGGAGTAAAAAATAGTGTTGTGCAAAATATAAACAGCATTAAAAAAGCATTAAACCAAAATACGTTTTCTATAAAAAGAATTTCAATTGCAAACTACGAGTTATAGCTTCAAAGAGATTTTTGACAAAATAAATACGAATATCACCTTCCGAAGACATAAAAATGTATACCTATTAGGTATCAACCTCGAAAATTCAAAAAATCAATGCTCTAAGGAATAACTAAAAGCTATATATAATAAAAGAATAGATGACCTAAACAAAAAAGACTTTTTCCTACTTGCAACAGATGCATCTGTGTCACACAGCAGCACAGGTTGCAGTATACAAGACATTCAAAAAAATATATCTTACATGTATAAGCTCAATGACAAATACTCGTCCATGTTTGGTGAACTGACAGCGATTAAACAAGCAATAAAAATAGCATCTAGAGAAAAATGCAAAAAACTTGCCATTTTCACAGATAGCTTATCCTCCATTAATGCCCTGAAAAAGAAACCTGCAAATAACTTCATAGTAGCAAGCATTCACAATACATTGCAGAACTCAAGCTTTGATGAAATTCACATTATTTCGACACCAAGTCATGTAGGAATTCGATTCCATGAGAAGGCGGACTTTGCTGCCAAGGAAGCTGCTACAAGAGGAGCAGTTATAGAAACTGCCCTCACACCACAGGAAGCCCTAATACAAATAAATAAAATTATAGAAAACGAATGGAACAATGAATTTCAAATAATAAGCAACAGTAAAGGTACTCATTTCGCAGCAATAGTTTCTGACATTCACCAAAAACCATGGTATAATAATAAACAAATTTTAATGGACCCTTATGACATCAAGCTTATAAATAGGCTGATCACAGGGCATACATATTCCAAACAATATTTATGCAGTTTCAGGCGGAATATGTCTAATCTATGTTCTTTCTGCAACTCCATTGAAACGCCAGACCATCTTATATTTGAATACACGAATTTCGAAACATTGCGAAACATTTTTAACATATTTAAGATTCCACATCGTTAATTGAATTATTGAAATCTAAAAATACTAAGATGTATGAAGAACTCATACAATTTATTCATGAGGCACAGCTGGATAAAAAATCATAAGGTGTTCTCACCCTTTTCGGTAAATATTTTTTAGAACGCGTTAGTTCTATATCTTTTAGAAGTTTCTTTTTCTCTTTATTCTCCAATTAAATAAAAACACATGCAAAGGTAAATATATACATAAGATAAATGTACATTTTACGTAGAATTTAAGAAAACATGTTAGATTTAATTAGTATATAAGTTAGAGTAAGAATATGATTTATATAGTAATGGAAAAATATTGTAAATCCACTCCAAAAACGTCCAATTGCGGATTTTGGCAACATAAGCAACCCTAGAACAGTCTTGCAACATGGTGTATAAGGTGCAGCTTACAAACACCTTGACCAACCAGCTGTATTCATATGAACACGAACATATCCACAAAAAAAAAAAAATTTGCATGTTGCTACAAAAGCGCGATTGATGTAATAAAAACATTTATAAGTAAAAGCAATGCAGAAATGAAATATACAAAAGTGCAAATTATGTTTATTGTGGCCAATTTATATAGATATGTATGTGGATTACAGAAAAAGCTAACAAAATATTACAAAAATGTCTTTGATCTGTGCAAGTACATGTACAATTTCAATTTATTCACCTTCTAATTTTTAGGTTATGACCGGTGGTGTTGGAGCTGTTTGCCGCTAATGCCATTTATTTTCATTTTATTTCTTTCGATTTTTAATAAGTTTGGTCTTTTTTTTAGTTACAAATGAAGTCCCATATACACCAGTTATCTCACCACACTCTGGTGCCATATTTGCGAAATATAAGCCGTTTATTTTGAAAGTGGCATAAGTCATTTCATGTCGTTTAGGTTCAGTGATAATTTGTTTGTATCTCTCCTCGCCTCCAGTTTGTTAGAGTCCAATATCCAAAAGATGCAATTCTTATTATTTTATAATTGTAAAACCATCTATATATGCATTTGTTCAAAAATAACAATGCATTTAAGACCATGCGTTGGAAATGACTTATGCCACTTTCAAAATAAACGGCTCATATATACTCGAGAATGGTTGCGACCCAATCAATGGCAAAGAGCTAAAGGTCGAAGAGCTGATTGAAATAAAAACACCGCCAATTGTAAAACCTAAGCCGCCTAGTTAAACAAATACGCGGACATTTTACATTGAAAACATGGGGAAACTTTTGAAAAAATTTGTTGACGTATTGAGTGAAAATAATTGTGTCCTTTTCTAACATAGAACCAGCTTTTATGATTAATACTATTATATCATATAAAAAAGAAAAGAAGAAGAAGAAACTTATTTTTTGTTTTAATGAATGAAAGGAACTGTTTGTGGGAAAACTGCAACAAATAATAAATTTTAAATTTTTTCTCAAGTTTGTATCATTGAGAGTAAAACTCATTTTAGGAACGTAGCAGTTTTCAGTCCGAGAATTCGTTTCGAAAACATGAAAACTTGATGAAATATTTGAAGGCGTTAAAAGAAGGTTAATAAAATTAAAAGAAGCGTCTCCAAGTGGAAAGTGTTTTTTAGTAAAATTAACAATTGCAGACATTTTGTGATTGTCTTGGGTGAAGAAAACGGAAACTCTGGCAGTGTACATGAAGCGTATCCATAATAGCTTTTTGAGATATATACATATATATTGTAGGGTTATGTTATTTTAATTTATGATGTTAATATTAGTTACATTTATATTCAACTTTATATAAATCTACTTTGAAGAAATTGAATGAATTGTTCTCGTTAATTTTTTATATTTCAATTTTGAAATTCTAATAATCAAAAATTTTCATTCTATAAAAATTCTTTAAAAAAACGCGAGCATACCTTCGGGCGTTGTACTATAAAAATATTTTAACCAAATAGTGGTGTATTTATTTTAAATGGACTAAAACTCACAAATTGGTGTATCTACCACATATATATCTCTTTAGTTTAAGTATATAAAATTATTTGATACATTTTTTTTGCTAGTGTGAAAAGTAACCAAGATTAAGATTATTTCTCAGAAATTTTATTTTAAATATATGAGTTGATGTTTTACATTGAGGAAATTAAAAAAAAATTATTTATTCGAATAATTTTTTTTTCGCGAATATGAAAAGTAAACAAAGTTTTAGATTGTGGTTATTTCTCAGAAATTTTGTTTTTAATACGTTTATAGATGTTTTACGTTGGAAACAATCAATTTTTTTGGCGAATATGAAAAGGATTCAAATTTCTCCTAAGTTTACAGAAAACGCTTTCAAAAAGTCAATATTTTATTTATGGCGTTATTTCTTTTCATTTTCGTATTAAATAGTACGGATTTAGGGATTTAGGCGTTATTGGGGAGAAAAAATGCTTTTTTCTTAATTTTCTATAAATTTCGAATTAAAAAAGTGACTTCTCATGAAGAATTTATGAAATGGAACTTCCTATAAAATTTCATTACAGCATTTAATTTTATTTCAAAAAAACTTTTAATTCAAAGCTATTTATGAAGGATGAATTAAAAAAAATAATAATCCGCGTCAGCAGACTGCCGAACTGCAACTGAGCCATCATCAAAAATTACGAAGGAAGGAAATATGTTTGGAATTGTTTATAACAAAATATGAAATGAAACTTCCTATAAATTTCATTACAGCATTTAATTTTATTTCAAAAATGCTTTCAACTCAAAGCTATTTATGAAGGATGAATAAAAAAAAAATAATAATAATCCGCGTCAGCAGACTGCCGAACTTCAAATGAGCCAAAATCACATCGACAGCTCATTTTATGCATTCACACAACGCACAGCCTCCTATGACAGCTGGAATGTTGGCTCACAAATATGATTAAATGAAAATAAACAAAACTTTAAATAATTCGAAATCAAAGCCAACTTTTTTTTGCACAAATTTTGGCATTTGAATTTGGGAAATCTTGGACGCATTTAATAAACTTTTAAAATGCATAACGTTTTTGTTCATTTTAAAACCAAAGCTCATACTATGTACAAACACACACCAAATTGGCAATTTATACCATTTGGACAATTTATTACGCAATTTATCATATAATAAATTGTAATAATAAATTGCCAATTTAAAAAAAAATTGCGTAATAAATTGTTCCAAACTGCAAATGCAACCTTGTAAAGTGTGTTTATTGAGTAGATATAAACGTCAATTTTACGAAAAACCCAAATGTCAAAGTAACAAAACTTCAAATAAAAATAAAAAAAATCAACATTTTGTTAAAAATGTCGGGGAACAACGTAAATTGTGAGTAATACTAGGTTCAAACACACACCAAATTGGCAATTTATACTATTTGGGCAATTTATTACGCAATTTGCCATATAATAAATTGTAATAATAAATTGCCAATTTAAAAAAAATTGAGTAATAAATTGTTTCAAACTGCAAATGCAACATTGTAAAGTGTGTTTTTTGAGTATATTTAAACGTCAGCTAAGCACGGCTGAACTATATGGTTGGCTCATCTCATCAGCTGATTTTATGTCTTTCATTTCACTGGAGTAGGGATTGTCAAAAGAAGATGGCAAACTCAAAATGAAACCAAAACCTTGAACACATTTTCTTACAACAGACAAAAATTTCAAAGTTCTATGTTTTCATTCCATTTCATTCGCCTAATACCAACACGCACATTTTGAAAGTCTGAACAAAGGTATGTTCTTGCTGTAGAGATGAGCCAAGCAGCTATCAAATTACTATTGTGTAAGCTTAATCGAGTTGTATGAACAGCACTCAATTCAAATCGAAATTTCCTCAATTTATTTTTCTGTTTGAACATAGTATAAATTTCAAATTTTAAAAGCCAACCGTGAATCCAAACTTATTGTTTGATTATATTGTTAAAATTATTATTTTTTTCACAAATAAATTTTAAATTCAAAACAAAACCAGCTGTCAAATTACTATTGTGTAAGCTGAATTGAGTTGTATGAACACCATCAATTTAAATTGAAATTGCCTCAATTTATTTTTCTGTTTGAACATAGTATCATATTTCATGTAAAAAAAAATAAAAGTCGAATTTCCAATTTGTGTATAGCGTGGAAATCAGTGAATGATTTCTTTGAAAAATATATTGAGAAAATTTTAAATTTGGATTCAAATTTTGGCGTAGTGTAGGTACTTTATAATGAAAATAATTTGACACACTATATGTAATATTTAGTAAGTCTAAATATAAAAAATATAAAAAAAAATTCTCACATTTAAGGCCAACTTTTTTTGAAAAAAAAAAAATCAAATTTGTATTTGGATTTAGGCCCAGCCAACTTCGACAAATAGGCATGTTGTTGTGATTATAAGGCTGGGTGCGAGCTCGCCTAAATTTTAGGTACCTAAACTATTATTCCACTGGAACTTTCCAGCACTGCAACAATTTAGGAACAAATTTTCAAAACTGTGCGAGTTCATTTGAGAACCTAAATTGTTTGTTTTTGCTAAACCAAAAACCAAAAAAATCATTAAATTACATATTTTCACATTTTGCTAGATTTATGCATATTTCCGCAGCAAAGTCAGGGGTAATCAAAGGAATATGGCAGAAATAGCAGGTGACTCAAGGTAATCGTGTGGCTGGGCGAAGAAGAGCTTATTTGTGAGGGCTTCCACCGACATAAGATAGTGAGCGTACAACTTATAGAGACTATTTACACTGGGCATATAATTATTAGCACATTTTGGGTCTTTCAGTCAGGTCAGTTGTATTCGCAGTGTTCTCCAAATTATTATTGCTTGCGGCGAAACGTATCTTCGTCATATCATCTAATACATTATCAACACTTCACTAGCCATGAGATATATCCACTAATCGGCATTTTTTTGTACAAAGGTTCATTTTATTCGTGTCGTTATTTTAAATAAGCAAAAAATTGATTTTTGTTTTTCATATTTGACATAACAATATAGGTTGAAAAGTATGCTAAAAAAAATCCAATTTTTTCTTTTCACTGCCTACCGGCATTTTCCAGTGATTTAGGTTTTTTCTCAATTTAGGCAAACTTGCACACAACCTAAGAAAAGTTTTTAAAATTTGATCTACAATATTTAAACAAATTGACAATAAATAAATCGTTAAACTTAAAAGAAAGGTTCACACCGGTACTCATATTCAGAGACAATCAACATTTTGTCTAAAGGTGTGTACGAGCTGCAGTTGTTGCAACAGTGTTGCTTTTTATGACAGCATAACGTTCTTCGGCAAAGTTTGGGTGGCTGTGGCAGCGTCGCGCGTTTGTTGATTGAAAAGTTGAAAATCTATTGATCATCGCTAGAAAATCAAACGCAACATAAAAATCTTCACTGCGCTACTGTTGCACATCATCAGCTTTAGGATCAGCAACATTCCATCAATTAAGTATCATTTAAGCAATACGTGTAGCAGTTATTATTTGGAATAATTGATAAAACTTTAAAATGAAAAAATATAAAGTATTTAAAAAATAATAATAGACACTGAATTCAATGTTCTTTCAAAAATTTAAAAATATCAAAAAATTTTGACGCAGATTAGAAAGAACGTTGAAAATAAACACCAACTTAAAAAAAATAAAAAATTTATTTCCTCTTTGCCAAATTTTAAACTATTTAAAAGGAAACAAAAAAATGATTCATAAATTTAACGAATTTTTTGTAAAGACCTTAAACTTAAAAATTTGAGTTCATAAAAGTTAAAAAAATATAAAAAATCTAGAAACCATAAATAAATAAATGTAAGGCGCGATAACCTCCGAAGAGATCTAAGGCCGAGCTTCTCTTCCAATTTGCGTTGTGCTCCTCTTGATTTTCCCTACAAATTAGTCGGGCGGGACCTACATGTTTTATGCCGACTCCGAACGGCATCTGCAAGGCAGATGAGTTTTCACTGAGAGCTTTTCATAGCAGAAATACACCCGGAGCGCTTGCCAAACACTGCCGAGGGGCGACCCGGCTTAGAAAAATGTTCTTGTAATTGAAAAACCTTATTTCTAAAATTTTGATGTGGCTTTGCCGGGGGTGCGAACCCAGGGCATACGGTGTGATAGGCGGAGCACGCTACCATCACACCACGGTGGCCGCCATCTAGAAACCATAGTAACTTAAAAAATAACTAAAAATAAAACAAAAAAATGAAAGTTGAAATTGGATTGCCAAAACTAAATAATTTGAAAAATTTTGTAATCAAACTAATAATACAGTTAAAATGTAAAAAGGGCCGACAAATCAGTTCTGATGTTGCGCCATCTTCAGTGTACTTTCTTAAATACTATTTCCTGTTAAGCATTCATTTGGGTATTTAGTAAACTAAGACGCCACGAAGACGCGTTAGTGGTAAACAAATCGTTCCCCCGGCAATCGGGTTAGTACTGGAACTTATTGGAATAATATGCGACAGTATGGGAAAACTCTCTAAACCCCTCGATAGGTATTTTTATCTTTACTACAACTACTACAATGTTGTGTATTTGTGGAGTGTTACCGATGTTGATGGTCCTTTCCGGGTATAGATCCGGAACGTTCCGGTAACCAGCAATAATAAGGTACAAGCCCGACCACCTCGGGAACAATTTAATATGACCACATTGAACCTTCTAGGCCATACCGCCCACAACTCCCTAGTTCCGGCTGCTTAAGAAACAGGCTTCGCCACGGGTGGGTAAGGTTGGAAAGAAGCTTTAAATTCTGCTGGTAGCCCCTTGAATGTTTTTTTTTTAAGTCGCCTCTTACTACAGGCATACCCCAGCGCATTAGGGGCTAAATGTATTTAACTAATATACAATGCGGCCACCGTGGTGTGATGGTAGCGTGCTCCGCCTATCACACCGTATGCCCTGGGTTCAACTCCCGGGCAAAGCAACATCAAAATTTTAGAAATAAAATTTTTCAATTAGAAGAAAATTTTTCTAAGCGGGGTCGCCCCTCGGCAGTGTCTGGCAAGCGCTCCGATTGTATTTCTGCCATGAAAAGCTCTCAGTGAAAACTCATCTGCCTTGCAGATGCCGTTCGAAGTCGGCATAAAACATGTAGGTCCCGTCCGGCCAATTTGTAGGGAAAAATCAAGAGGAGCACGACGCAAATTGGAAGAGAAGCTCGGCCTTAGATCTCTTCGGAGGTTATCGCGCCTTACATTTATTTTTTTTTTTTTTTAATATACAATGTATGACTTAATTTGAAAGTTCTATCATAAAAAACCGCACTATAATAGCCGTGTTTTTTTACACGCGTATACGTTTACGTTTGCTCTTAAAAAAACGGTTATCCTCGCTTAGATAATGCTTAGACCCATCTATCGGCAGTAGATTTAACTAACTAGCTACAGCACAGGGTGTACCGAAAAGCGGAGACACAAATCTCTGTTGTATGTCTGTGTATAACCTATAGCTGAATCAGTTGCGAGGAATTGCGGACACGCACCATTTTAAGAGGTGATACATAGAATTAGTGTAGAGGTGAAACAAGACACATTCTTAAAAGCCTAGGGAAAGAGGGTTTCAAATATTTAGCGCATGTCTTCAACCTGTCTCTTACCACCTACGTCATTCCCGAAAAATGGAAAATGGTCAAGGTGGTCCCGCTACTAAAGCCTGGGAAACCAGCTAACATAGGAGAGTCATATCGCCCGATATCTCTCCTATCGCCAGTAGCCAAGACGGCTAAAGCCATTTTGCTCCCCGTTTATCGTGCAGAACGCCGTTTCTTCTTTTTTATCCACCAGCATCTCATCCCTGCTGTCTGCTTGTAAATCATAAAGCCACAGATCGTGGTGAAAAATCGGCTAGAATAATAAGTAGTGCGCTGATATCAGGGCAGTCTTCACTGAGGCAGCGGGTCACGGGAGGCATGTAGATGGTCATAATTTCTAAATTTGCATCGCTTGGCCGGAAAGATACATACATATGTTTTGACGTTCAAGGGCACCGGCCCTGCGGCCGATGTCGGGATCAAATAAATGATATTGCACTGAGTGGTGGATGATAAATGCGAGTCCGTTTTCATTTCTTCTCGTACGATTTTTTCTACGGACGTTGTACCCAGTGCAAGTTTGCAAAGCAGATCTTGCTGTGAGCTTAATCTCTTGGATCGCAGCAATGCGAATGCCGCTTCATAAAATTTACCATTTTCGTTATCTTCCCAGTTAACCCATTGCAGTTTAACTGCAGTATTGTGAAGTGCAACGGGGGAAGACATCATCATTCTGGAGGTAAGAGACGGGTGAAGGCGTCTGCGTTGAGGAAGGCTAGGTCGCAAGTGATGTTGGGTTCCTGGGACTAGATGCCCCTGGGTAAGCATTGGGGTAGAGGATTTAGTTGGTTGTGCGACGTGGCAGCATGGCGCGATGAAAGCCGTCGGCGCATTACCGCCGCTGAGCCCACAACATGTAGGAAAGTGGCATCGTGCAAGGCAGAAACTGCATTAGGCAAATGTCCCAAGCATACATATTCTGTACTGACAGACGGTGCACATGGCAATGGGGACTAAGGGTATGTAATGTCCTTATATTTATTCTGTCATGTCACCCTTTTTATTATACCATGCTTATTATACAATGCATTTCTGACAGCAGCCAACTTCGCTTTTGCTCTGGTTCCTTCTTCTTTCGGTGAACATCAAAGAGCAAAGTCGAAAAATAATCGACAGCGACAATAAAATCTTAAAATAAATTATCAATCGTATTATTTTAAAAGACAAGATTTCAGCCTCAGGTGTGGGGTGTTTCCCTACTGCTCCCACGTTAATATTTTGCTATTTGAAGATTTTGGAAGAAAAAAAACAACCTATGAAAGAAATGCATAATACACGTTCCAATATGAAAGCAGCAGTCAGAGGTAGTGCTATTCAAAGCAATAAAGCTGGCCAAAAACCTGCAGATGTGAAAAATGTAACTGCTGCCTCCGTTCACAGTGTTCCTGGTGCACCCAGTGCTTCAGCCGCCACCGATGCCCATACCAATTCTGCCGCTGTCGCTATAACCACCACCGCTGCCAATATTATCAATTTTGCCGCTGTTGCTACGATCACCGATGTTAGTACAACAACCACCGCTACCACTACAAATTCCGCTGCTGTCAGTACGATCACCACCAATGCTATTCCAAATGCCATTACTTTTGCTACTGCCGTTGCTGCAACCAATAGGGCTAGCCCTGAAATCGACGTTGGTGATGGCTCATTTATGTTTAACGTCGACCGTGTCACTCCTGGCGTTTCAGTGCCCGCTGTTAGCTACAATGCAACCCAAATGGTCCCGTCCGATGAGGTAAACCACCTTCAGGAGCAGCTAAAAATTTTGAACCTAAAACGCGAATTAGCAGTGCTGCAATCTCTAGTGCCACAACCAGACATTCATTCTGACATACGCCTCCTTAAATTTATTCATTTTGATGAGCTCGATGCAGCGGTCCCTAATTTCAGTGGTGACAACCATTACGACATATATAAGTGGTTTTTGCTATTTGAAGACTACGCCGACGCTAATAATTTTAACGAAGGACATAAGTGTTTAGCTCTGAGGCGATGTATGTCTGGCACAGCCAAAGAGTTCGTATTGAATCAAGGGCTTGCAGATTATCCAACACTAAAATGTTACATAGTGCTATGTTCAAACGCAATTGCTCCCGGCAAGAGGTTTACCGCCAGCTACGAGCCCGTAAATTAAAATCGTCAGAATCTTGCGTGAGTTACGTCGTTGCAATGCAGTCAATTGCCGCACAATCAGACATAGCAGAGCAGGAGTTAGTCGATTTAATCATTGGCGGTATCCCAGACCACAGCAACCGCATAAGCATTTTATATGACGCCAACACGGTGAGTGACTTAATCCGACGTATGGAGCCGTATGAACAACGGTGGCAGAATGCTACTTTGCGTAGGCCATCGAATACTTCTTCGATACGTACCGAAACAAAAGTGGGTGCTTCGGAAGATCTCTCTGCGATACGCTGTTTTAACTGTTCACGTTTCGGACACTACCAAAGCAGCTGCCCGAAACCACAGCGGTCAGTCGGATCGTGCTTTACCTGTCACCAGCTTGGACATATGCACCGCGATTGCCCGAAGAAAAAGAGCCAGACGACCAGTGTTGCAGCTATTTCCAGTGATGAATATGATTATCTAGAATCTAAGCAAGAGGTAAGTGTGGCCTTTTATGAAAAAAATCGAGGTAGATGGTCAGGGTTTACAAATACTATTTCTCTTTTTGATTCCGGCAGTTCAATTAGTATTGTACGGAAATCGATTGCTGAACGATTTCTGAAGTTATCAAATATTGCAAAGCCTACGAAGTTGGTTGGAGTAGGTAGAAGCAGAATTCATTATTTTGGCACTATAATGTGTGCAGTAAAATTTCAAGAAACTATTAAACACATCAACATACTTGCAGTTCCAGATGAAACATTAACTATACCTTTAATTATTGGTCGAAACTTTTTGACACAATTTAATATTCACTTAATAAAAGTAAATCTCCCAGCTCTGAATTTAATAAAGGGGAAAATAATGTATTGAAAATAAATGAATTTAATAAAGAGAAATGTAAACCTTATGCATCTGATTCGATTAATTGTAAAGCTGATGATAATTGTGGTAAAGTATCGGTTGATAATAAGGATATATTATACAATAATGTGTGTGAGAAATTCCATCAGGAATACGATGAGAAAAGGGACTTAGGAAAATTTAAAGACTGTTCAGATAACGAATATGATTTGTTTTATTTAGCCGTGAGGGATATAGGTGCCATGGATGAAAGTGTAGTCCAGTCAGAGGTAGACATAGGACCAGGTATAAATAAATGTGAACGTGACGCCGTAGCGCAGATCCTAGTTATGGATTATTTGTTCCCCTCCTCGGTTGATAAGAAACCCTATGACTATAAAATGGCTATCCGTACCACTGATAATACCCCGTTTTATTGCCTACCGAGGCGATTGTCTTTCAAAGATAAGGAAGAGGTGCAAAAGATCACCGATGATCTTCTTGAACGTCAGATAATACGCCCGAGCAGCTCTCCCTATTCTTCGGCCATAGTTTTGGTGAAGGAAAAGAGTGGTGAAACCCGTATGTGTATAGATTATAGGCAGGCCCGATTATAGGGGGGCCGCGATTTAGAGGTACTAAGACATTTTTTTTAATTCAGGAGAGTATTTAGTTGTCCCATGTGCAAATTTTATGCCGAATTTCAAAAGCAACGAATATTGATTATGATTTTTTGCCTGGGCCTGAGGAGACAATAAAAACATCAAACAAAAATGTGTGTCTCAGGGGGCCCGCGATTTAGAGGTACTAAGACATTTTTTTTTTAATTCAGGAGAGTAGTTAATTGTCCCATGTGCAAATTTTAAGCCGTATTTCAAAAGCAACGAATATTGATAATGATTTTTTGCCTGGGCCTGAGGCAGGGATGCACCTTAACGTTAAGCTAATCGTTTATCAAAAAATTTCCACCGTTTCCGTTGAAACACTTCGAAATATTATCGATAAAGTAATTATCAAGATAAATTGTATCTCGTTTTTAACCGAAACTAAAAGCTTTCGTTAACGTTAAAAACGTTAACAAAAACGTGATACTTTATGTTTGAATTGTGCTGGTAATGCTATAGCCATGGTGAAGCCGTAAGGAACGGAATGACTTTGTTTCGTTTATTAACGTTAATTCTCGTAACGAAATGATATCGGTTCGTTGGTTAAGCATGCCTGGCCTGAGGAGACAACAAAAACATCAAACAAAAATGTATGTTTACATGAATCCGAAATCGTAAAGTTTTCGTGGTGACACTGATGAAGGTTCATCTTCAAAAAGTCTTCCAACAATACCACCAACTCTGTATCAAAGACCAGATTATTTAAACCACTTCGATATTGGTACCGTGAATAATGAGTTGTTGCGATCTGAAGAAGTCAACAAAATAATTTGTCGAGGTCATCAAAAGTGTCCTCTTATTATTCCACCTGATTATCATGACGAGGCATTTCCTACCTCGTTGTTAAACAGAATCTTGCCAAATGGAGAGAAAGTGGAGCGTGTCAGTAGCCAGTAGCAATGCTTTTTATTGCCTACCATGTCGTCTGTTAAGCACCAATAATTTAAATCGACCTAAACTTTGTTCTGCGGATATTCGAAATTCTAGGTATGGATATACGATAAACTGCCATCACACTAAAATACTCAAGATCACATTAAATGTTATATTCAATTGCGATCTTTTTAAAATCTAATTCAAAAGGAGGCTACAATTGATCACTTATCAATGAACAGCTAATCACTGAAACTCAAAAGTGGAAAGAAATTTTATATAGAATTTTGGACACTACTTTATTTTTAGGTGAAAGAGGCCTAGATTTCAGAGGCGAAAGTATATATCTTGGTGAACGATGAACATTTTTTGGGCATTTAAGATCTCATAAGCCAATATGATCCGATTGAAGATTGTCGTGCACAAGGGTACCAATATGAAAGGAGTTTACAACGGAGCACTACGTCGCATTCACGACAAAAACTCGAATGCTGATTACTCGCCTTGTGCAAGCCACAGTCTCAATTTATGTGGTGTTGATGCTGCAGAATGTTGTACGGCTGCAATTAATTTCTTCGGAGTTGTACAAAAATGTTTTACTATTTTCAGCAGCAGTCACAACGATGGGACATCCTCAAAAAAAAATTGACCGAGCTCTCTTCATAGTTTTTCCGACAAAAGCCAAATTTGACTGCGCAAGCATACGGAGATGTTACCGGCATTCTCTAGTACATCAGCAAGTTCGAATGTATCTTGCTGTCCTCAATTTGGTTCAAAATACTGACTACCACTAATGAAAGAAACGTGGTCCTCCAAGCTAGAGACGCCACCATAGATGTTGAGGTCCGACATCTAGATGCCTTATTAGCTGATTTGAAGTGGCTCAAGAACCAATGCGAAACAGTTTTAAACGTATGCAAAACAGTTGCTATTCAATTGAACATCTCGCCAAAGTTTCCGGACATTCGAAATAGAAACCCCAAAAGACGTTCTGAAGATAATTTAAATGAGATTATTACCTATGATTCAGAGTCTGATTTTAAAAACAATACATTCCTGGTGATTGATGATTCGGTAATCACTGACATTACTCAGCTATGAGAAATTTGAGCGAGACGTTTTCCTTTTTGTGGCAATTTGAAGACATGGATGAAACTACGGTTCGGGCGAGCGCAGCAAAATTTGTCGAAAAATACAAGTCGGACATTTCTCAAAGCTTAGAATGCGAAATAATTCACTTGAAACAAATTTACGAAGCAAATTTTGATAAAGGTCTGTCACCATTCCCTCACTAGGGTAGGCACCTTGTCGTTGGTGTGAGGGCTTAGCCGAACTCCATAGCGCCCGATTATGAGGCGGAGCTGTTTAGGACACACACGCACGTCGTTTCGCCTCATAGGAGGGCGGCGGGATGTCGGTGACCAAGAACTGCCAACCCCCTAATCCAGGGTGTTATGCGGACCGTGCCTATTGGACGATTTGCAGCCAGGGGATAAATTCGGCTGTATTCGAACGGAGCCTTCCCGATACCGGGCCACCTCGGGAAGTATTAATGGCCTTACCACAGTAAGGGGCGCTGCTGTGGCGGACGGTTCTTTCCCCGTATATAATACTGGACCGCTGAGCCCGCCTTGTAGGGCAGGTGGTCGTACGACCAAGATGAACGACTCATTACCTGATTGTAATAAGGACGATGTAAAGAGGAGAACTGAGTCGCAATCCAAGGACGACAAATACGAATTAAGCGATGCGTCGGACTCGGGGAGCGAGAGTAGTGCTGAATTCCGTGTTGGAGAAGCACACAAATGAAAACGGAGTAGAAGAGTGGAGAAGGGTACGGGGCAGAATGAAGAGGCAACGTTTGGCGGAAGGCGACAAGCCTGCTTTCAAGAGGCAGAAAGGACCCAGTCCTAGAGCCGCGAGGCAGGGCAGTCGCATAGACAAGACAAGTAGGCCCAAAGCTGTAAGACAGATGGGCTCCAATAGCGAGGTAGCAACTACCTCGAAAGCTGCGAGTCAGAGGGAAGTTCCAATTACGGAAGTAGGAGATAAGCCAAAGGGAGATAACGCTATGACTCCGGCTTTCTCGGAGGTGCCAAAGGGAGATAACACTAGGACTCCTGCTTTTCCCGAGAAGATGAGTGATATGGCAAAGCAGTCACTGACTGTGGCGCTGGTTGATCGTAGCAGTCCTTTCGGACAAGTGACTACTGAAAGGTGGAGATCTGTGGAAAGGGAGCTTATTAGCTTAATGCTTCAAACAAGCTCCTTCCAACCTTTGATTCGGGAGGATGGTATAATGGTGTGAAGATGATAGCGTGCGACAACATCGCGAGCTTGCGTTGGCTGGAGGAATTGGTTCCAAACCTCCAAAGGCAAGGCACGAACGCGCGGTTTGAGGTGGTGGATAAAGCGTAAATCCCCACTGTACCAAAAGTTAAGGTATATATAACATGCGTGATGAAGTCGGAGGATACACTGCGACTTCTGCAGAATCAGAATCCGAACATACCGACACAGGATTGGAAGGTACTTACTGTATCTCGGCCTACCGAGGATGGTCAGTTCTACATCTTCAAAATAAACAAGCAGGCGGAGGATATTTTGTACACGCAGCTTGGCGAAATCTACATGCGACTCAGGAAAAGAAGTCCCGAGGATAAAAACCCCAACACGCTAGAGGTGGGCGAAGTCGAAAAGGACCTCAAAAGCATAAGGGAAAAAGATAGGTGGATGTCCCCGACGTCACCACGAACGTGCTAGAAGAGGACCAACCGCTAAATGGTGCTTTGACTCGCACAGAGGAACACCCGGCACAACAGTCACGAGAGGCTGAAGCGGGCCTCGAATACTCTAAACCAAAAGGGCAAGGGGAGGACGACGACGTCAAGACGAAGGTGCTGGAGGGGGACAAACAGCCCAAAGTCCTACAGATAAACCTCCAACACAGTAAAGTGGCGTCGAGCGAACTCCACATAACCCTTAAGGGGGGTTCGTTTGACGTGGCGCTGATCCAGGAGCCGTGGCTCTCATCGGGAGGAAAGGTTTCTGGACTTAGCGCGCGCGGGGTTGGCGTTTACTACGCGCAAACGGAAGGACGGGTGCGAGCTGTAGTAATGGTAAGGAAACAGCTGCATTAATATATGCTGCCTAATTACACCACTGAGGATCTCGTAGCGGTGGCCGTTGAGCAAAAGAATAAGCAGGCATTTATCCTGGCGTCCTGCTACATGGCCCATGCTGCGGAGGTTCCACCGATGGAGTGCAAAAGGCTAGTACAGGAGGAAGGGCGCAAAGGGTGGTTGGTCATAGGCGCTGATGCAAATACGCACCACAATGCGTGGGGAGGAGCAGATACGAACGAGAGAGGCGAATCTCTGTTTTGTTACATCCTGCAAACCAATTTGCAGATAGCCAAAAGGGGAAATGTCCCTACATACATTGGTCCAACATCCAGAAATGGTCTGGATATTACATTGAGCTCCGAGCGTGATATATCAAGGTATGATTGGATGGTTCTTGATAGACCATCCTTCTCCGACCATGCGTATATCAGCTTCAGCAACCCCCTAAAGAGGGTAGAGAAGGGAGGAACCTTGGACCAAATTCCAGAAACATGTAGAAAAAAACTGGGACAACCCAAAGAGGTTGCTAATGTAGAGGAACTGGAGGAGTCCAATGAATTCCTAACAAGGACGCTTATGACTGCGTATAACAAAGCTTGCCCTCTAAGAAGATTCAGAGTAAAAGCAAAGCCGCCATGGTGGAGCAATGGCTGAGTCTTCTAAGAAGACAGGTAAAAGAAATGTTTAAGCTCGCAAAGACCGCGGAAAGCGAAGCGTGTCGGAACGAGTACAGTGATCTACTGAGGAGCTACAAGCGTGAAATTACCAGGGCGAAGAGAAACTCATGGAAAAGTTTCTGGACGGACATAGAGTGCTCCAGCGAAACAGCACGGTTGAAAAAAGTCCTAGCAAAGGGAAACATAGTCCAGGGACTAATAAAGAAAGAGAACGGGGAATGGTAACGTAATAGTGAGGAATCCCTTGAGATGCTTCTCGATACACATTTCCCATCGGGAGACGGTTTAGAAGAGCCAGCAGACATCACTCACACTTCGATCACGGAGCTAGTAGTGCCGGGCTTGGTGACCGATACCAAGATCGAGTGGGCAGTGAAGACGTTTTCTAAGTTTAAATCGCCGGGCCCAGATGGTATAATCCCAGCCATGCTACAAGTCTCAAGTAGGGCGGTCGTGTAATGGCTTAAAATAATATTCGATGGGTGCATACGACTGAATCATGTACCGCACTCTAGCTTTTCTACCAAAGGCGGGGAAGATCGGTCACGTGTATCCCAAAGACTATAGCCCCATTAGCTTAACATCATTTCTGCTCAAAACCTTTGAGATGCTGATAGATGTGTACATAAAGTCCAACGTGGATGAAAAACTGCTCTCCACAACACAGCATGCGTACACCAAAGGCAAGTCGGTAGACACCGCATTGCATAGGGTGGTGATAAGCATATAGAAATCCCTGGAATATAAGGAGTATGCTCTAGGAGTCTTCTTGGACATTGCCGGGGCTTTCAATTATGTTGCAAAATGGCCGATTATGGATGGTCTTAATTACATTAAAGTACATCCTGCCTTAATCAGATAGATCAGCTGCATGTTAAATTGCAGAAAGATTACATCACAATGGGGATTGTACGAGGCCACGAAATCAGTGGACAGGGGCACGCCGCAGGGAGGGGTGCTATCTCCTCTGCTGTGGACGCTGGTCATCAACCAACTGCTCAGGCAATTCGATGAGGGACCCGTAAAACTTACGGCTTACGCAGATGACGTTGCAATTGTCATAAGTGGAAAGTGCCTTCCAACGATTAGTTCTTTGATGGATCGGGCGCTTCGGGATATTCATACCTGGGCATCTAATGTCGAGTTGAAAGTCAATGCGGAGAAGACGGATATGGTCTTGTTTACAAAGAGGTACAAGGTCCCAAATTGGACCAGGCCTAAGTTAGGAGGAGTGATCTTACAGGAGAAACCTTGCACAAAATATCTAGGAATCATCCTAGACAGTAAGCTGTCATGGAAGCTCAACGTGGAGGAGAGGGTCAAGAAGGCCTCAACGGCACTCTATGCATGTAAAAGAATGCTGGGGTGTACGTGGGGCCTATCGCCCTCTCTTTCTCATTGGGTTTTTACAGCGATTGTAAGCCCTATTATATACTATGGAGTTCTTGTTTGGTGGAAAGCCACACAAAAAACAACATACCTCAAAAAATTAGAGGGGGTATGCAGACTATCGATGCTTAGCATTACGGGTGCCCTGAAAACAACCCCGACGGCTGCACTGTATGCCATTCTGCACATCCCACCTGTAGACCTGATAGCAAAGAACAAAGCGTTAACGACCGCAACCAGACTCGGTGCTTCGGGGCAGCTTGAGCGCCGACCATATGGCCATAGTAGTATAGCGTCATCAATCACAAGACGAACAGACTACATGATTCCCTATCTGCGCTTCGAGGGAGATCTTACGGCCACAATAGAGGTGGACGGTTGGCGCAAAGGTGCGCAAATGGCGGACGAGGCGATAGATGTGTACACCGATGGTTCCAAAGTAGTGGAAGGAGTAGGGCCTGCGGTATACTGCGCTGATCCGAAAATAAGCAGATCCTACAGGCTGCCGGATTACTGTAGCGTTTTCCAAGCGGAAATATTAGCCGTAACCAAAGCAGTAGGAACCCTGGAAGAGAATAGCTTAAGCTGCAACCGTGTTAACTTTTATATTGAGAGTCAAGCAGCAATTAAGGCAATAATCTCGCATAGCACAGCATCTAAATGTGTGTTAGAGTGTAAGCAGTCTCTGGAGAGTATCGGGACAGGGAGAAGCATACATCTATATTGGGTCCCAGGGCATATGGGAATAGATGGAATGAAAAAGCGGACGAACTAGCTAAAAGGGCGCATCCCTTGAAGCTTGCTCCGTAGATGTCCCAATTAGATTGGGCGAGATTAAGCGAAGGTGCACATGATCGACCAAGCGGGAAAGGCCTGGGTTCAAGCGCGGGGCTGTAAAGTGTCGAAGATTATGTGTAGGTCTTACAACCTTAGACTAACACAGTTGCTTCTATCATTAAAAAGAGAGGACTGTAGACTCATGACGGGTATTCTGACTGGACACTGCCTTCTGGCGTCACATGCCTTTAAATTAGGCTTGGTCAGTGATAGCAGATGTAGGAAGTGCGGGTTGGAGGAGGAAACGATCGAGCACGTTCTGTGCTCGTGCCCTGCAGTTGCCAGGCTAAGACTCCAGCTATTCGGAGTGATACAGCTGTCAGATCTAGAAGCAGCAAATGGCTTAAGTCCTAGGAAGCTTCTTATGGACCGGCCAGTTCAACCTACCTACCTGTCACCAGTGGAATTGCTAAATGCCGTCTATGTTCAATATAAAATTTTCCCCAAATTTGTGTTGCTTTACGTATCTTTTTGTACTATATCTGTCACTGTAGCTAGTGCAGACCGTTCCTTCAGCGTCCTTTCAAGAATCAAAAACTTTCATAGATCGTGTTCATATAAAGAGCGAGTTTCAGGACTTGCCATGCTTTGTGTTGAATCCGTTAAGACAGTTAAATTGTGATATTATTATAAAAAATTTTGCAGCGAAAAAAGAAAGAAAAGCCACTTTTACGGTTTACAACTCAACTTAGTTGGGTTGTAATTAAAGCAAATCAACTTTAAGACAACTCAACTCCTGTTTGGTATTACGAATTACAACTTATTTCAGTTGAATTGATGTTGCCAACCTAAAAATCAATTTGTCAATCAATTGATCAATTTGTAGCGGAAATTCAAGCATTTACAAAAGTGATTTTTTTATTAGTAGCAAAATGATGAGCTTCTAATGAAGTTATTTTGCAGATTTATAAGTTATTTTCGGTTAAGTAGGGAATAATATTGCTCGCGGGACGGCTGTACCACTATTTTAAAACTACACTCCTTGCTGACGGCAGCTATCAAAAATTCTGTGGAAATGATTTTAGTGTTGGACTGGACAACATCTACAGTGAATAAAGAGATTTTAGATATTGAGGAGCATATTTATGCGAAATGGATTAAAACCCATATGACTCCAGAGCAAGGCGCTACAAAAACCGCATTTTACTCTAAAACGGGATCCCCAGGAGTAGTGGGTAATATCGATGGGACTCACGTTCACATAATTTCACCTATTTTGGCTGCATCCGAACTGCGCCCTGCCTCCGTCCAACTTCGGGATATCGCTCCAGAAGGTCAAAAAGTTGTTCAACGTAATCCTTGGTTGAAAACTTGTTTTTTCTATAAATGTGTACAAAATTGTTGATTATAAAGTTTAAATTAATTTTAAAAAAGGTTTAATTCCTCGCTTTCCATTTCTTTTTAATTTTTTTTCCGGCAACGTTTTACAAGAAAGTGTCTCATCTAATTTTTTTCAAAGGTGGTATCAAAAGACACGTTTCGACATCCGTTTGAAGAATCCGAAAGCGGAAATTAAAAATTTTATTTCTGTCAAAAGATATTTACAAAAACCCAAAAAATGGCCCGAGAGGGTCCTAAATATGAGGCCCGATCCATAGTTTTTTTGCACAGATCACCTTTCTGCGTTGGGAGCCTTCTGCCGCGATTTGTAAAAATAACACTGGGTGGGTCCAATACCTTTCTGTATTGGTGTGTACAAAAAATCTGGCAAAACACAACAACCACATGAAAATTTTAACCGAAATGATATGACAGGAATGAAATTTTTCATTTTGTCTTTCGGATTCTAAAAACGGAGGTCGAAACGTGTCTTTTGATACCAATTTTGAAAATTTTTATTAAAAATTAAGTGGTGAACCGTCTTGTAATACGTTAACTTTTTCCCCAAAGAACTGCAAAATTGTATGAGACACTTGCTAGTAATCAGTTGTCAGATTTTGATGTCTTTGACAACTACACCAACACAAAGTTGTAAACGATAATGCCACAAAAAGTTGTAAGGCTAGACAACTTCAACCGACATTTTTTTTTGACAGGTTGAGTTGTAATCTGTAATACCAAATTGCAAAATTTCAACTGAAACAGAGTTGAGTTGTAAACGGTATCCGAACCTTCTATATTGAATAATTAAAATTTATAATCATCAAAAAATTTATCAGAAAAGTATTAAAATGTTACCAAATAACTAGAAAAGATTATTTGAAATAATATGTGGCTGTTAAAAGAGAATTTTATTTCTACGTTACAATAAAATAGTATAAATAGTAAATATTCTGTGTTAATTTTATTTTCAGCTCTTAGTCCAAAAATCATTTAGTTGATGTGGCAAAAAATTTTTTTGATGAAATCCATCAAATGAATCAAATGTATTAGGGGATTTTTTATAGGGGGCCCGTAAATTGTTTAGTCCCGGGCCCGGATTTTCTCTCTGCGGCCCTGATTATAGGGCTCTCAATAAGAAAACAATTAGGGATAATTTCCCACTACCCCTGTTAGAAGACTGCAATGATTATATGTCAGGGAAAAAATGGTTTACACTTCTTGATTTAAAGGATGGGTTTAATCAACTAGCAATGGAGGACAGTTCTATCCCACTGACTTCTTTCGTGACGCCACACGAGCAATTTGAGTATCTTAGAATGCCATTCGGGCTTAAAAATGCGCCAGCCAATTTTCAGAGATTCGTTTATAATATTGTAACAAATTTACTGCAATTCCCCTTATTAGCAATCTTCTGCCAACGTTCGTATCGCTTCTTTTCTCGCAGGTACCTTTGATTTCGCTTTATTTGGCTCATTCGATCCATCAACCTTTGCTCGATCTACTTTCCTTGACTTTCGTGGTCTCTGTCGAATCTCCTCCACCAGCACTCGCTTACTGCTGAACCCTTTTTCCAAACTGAAGTTAAGTGGTATATCCTGGTTCTTATAACGCATCACCCTTTTCTGCATATCGATTTTGATGTCATGGTCAACCAAGAAGTCCACTCCCAATATGACTTCCTCAACGATCTTCGCCACAACGAATTTGTGTAGAACCGTGACCTTTCCAATCAAGACTTCACATATCACTTCTCCCTGAAGTTGGTTATGCTCGCCAGTGACCGTACGCAACCTTGCTCCAGGTAACGGTTTTACTCTCCTGTTGACTAAATCAGATCGAATCAAGGAATGAGATGCGCCCGTATCTACAGCCAGTACACGCTCCTTGCCATCCACATTCCCTCTGACGGTAAGACTGCTTGATTTCCTTCCAATTTGCGACACAGATATCACAGGACATTCAATAGCTGGATCTAGCTCTCGATCTCTACATCTTACTCGCTCTTGCTCATCTCCTCCAGCTTTGCATTTACGACCACCCACATTGTTGGAACTATTAGGACCAAGATCGCAATGACGTGCAATGTGACCAGACTTCCCGCATTTGATAACTTTTTCACTCCGCTTTTGCGATCCTTTCAACGCCTCCAATATTGCGTCTACCCACTCTGGCCTTTCTACTTCCACACGGCGTGCTTTGAAAACTGGCTTACCCAGAAGCGACGCTGTTTCCTGAATCAGAGCTTGTGACACCGTTTCTGCGAATGCTGGCTTTGGGTTTGCGTATGTAGCTCGCTTTTTTTCGACGTCCCGTATGCCATTTATAAAGCTCTGAATCTTTACCCTTTCAGTGTATTCCACGCGTGCGTCCGCATTCGCTAAATGTGCTAGCCTTTCAACATCCGAAGCAAAGTCTCATTAGCTTTTTGGTAACGGTTTTGCAATTCTATTTGAAATAACTGTTTCCTGTGTTCGCTTCCGTATCGCTGTTCTACAGCAGCCATCAATGCGTCATAACTGTTCCGTTCGTACTCTGGAATAGTCTCTAAGATTTCGGCAGCTGGTCCTTTCAATGATACGAAGAGTGCGGCAACTTTATCTTCCACATTCCAGTTGTTCACTGCTGCGGTCTTCTCAAACTAGCTTAAAGACCTGGAAAGGAACAGAACCGTCAAAGGATGGTGTCTTTACCTTCGGATTGCTTGCTGAAACAGTTGGGAGATTTATTTGCAACTCCTGTATACGACCTCTCAAAGCTTCTATCTCGGCATCCATTTTGTCCTCGAGCTGTACAATTTTTGCATTCTGTGCTTCTGACTGCGAAGATATTTGTGCCACCTGCAATGATAAGCGCTTCTCTTGTGCTTCCATCTTAGATGTAATCTGTGTCAACATTTCTGAAATACGCGTTTCTTGTGCTTCAATCTTCGATGTTATTTCTGACGACATTTCTGCAATACGTGTCTTCTGTTCTTCCATCTTGGATGTTATACGTGTCTCCTGTGCTTCCATCTTGGATGTTAAACGTGTTTCTTGCGATTCCAGTTGAGAAGCCACTGTCGATGTTTGAGCAGATATTGCAGCCAAAATCATGTTCAAGTCCGTGCTCGTAACTGTCTGCATAACTGTCTCTTCCATTTTTGTTGTTTCCTCGCCATCAAGATGAAAGGCATACTCTTCCACGTCAATTCCTTCTAATTCCATTGCCTGTCGTAGTCTTGCCTGAAGTTCGAGTTTATTGCCGGTTGTATTCAATCCACGGGCTTCCAACTCCTCTTTCAGTTGCTGCATCCTTAATTCACTTAACTTCGCCATGTCCTTGTTGTGCTCCGTAACTCTGGAATTTATTCAACAATTCCTCTTCTGACACCAATTGTAACGAATTTACTGCAATTCCCCTTATTTGCAATCTTCTGCCAACGTTCGTATCGCTAAACTGTTGAATAAATAACTCCAATATTGAATAATGGAAAAATTGCCTTTATTAAAGTACTTCACAATAACACTTATACTTTGCAACCAGCTGGCGTAATAACCAAACTGATTGATAGCTCAAATGAAACTCTACTATTGCCCGCCAGACTGCGTGCTTAATCAATAACTGCTTGATAGCTCAACTCAAACTGAATTCCAGCGCCTCTACATTTGCTGCCTTTTATACTCTCTGATTTCAACGTTGCATCTTCTAGGCGCTTCCATTTCCAGAATCTTCTAGTCCATCAGCTCTCAAACTTCTCAGCTGTAACTACAATTGCACGATTTTATATCTTCTCTCATTGCATACTTTCAGGAGTATCTCAGATATATGCTTGTGTTTGTGCTTTGATTCTCCGCTGCTCGTATACGTACATGGTACATATGTGTAGACGCAATTATTGTTTCGTTTATGTAGATACATAATGATTGAATTATTGATGTGAATTCACGTCACTGCTTAGCATCGGCTTAGAGATAGCAGCACCCCTTAGTTTTGCTAATATTCGTAACAATATCTTTCAGGATCTGATCTATGCTAAGGAAATCTGCGTTTACATTGATGACATATTAATCGCTTCCCGTGACCTTGAAAGCCATATCGAAACCCTTAGGTAAGTACTGAGGAGAATTTATGAGAAAAATCTAGAGGTAAAGCTTAGAAAGTGCAAGTTTTGTTACAACATAGTTGAATACTTAGGTTATCGGGATACCTCATCGGGAATACGACCTTCAGAGTCCCACATTAAAGCAATTGCGAACAATCCAATCCCTAGGAATCAAAAAGAGCTTCGTTCCTGCATCGCATTCTTTTCATACTTCCGAAAATTTGTGCCATCTTTTTCGAAGATCGCAAAGCCACTTTTGGACTTATTACGCAAAGATGCCGAATTCAGTTTTTCGGAATACTGTTTAAAAGCCTTTAAGGATTTAACCCTAGAAGCCTAACCTACGCCTGCGAGGCGTACATTGATTTTAAAACTCTCTTTCTTTTTTAAACTGTTTAAGTTAACACCTCGTGCTTTTTCGTCAAGTCAGTAGTCGGTTGATGCTTGCTGAGCGCGCACTTTTCGCTGATTCAAACTTAACCATTTTTGAGTTTTTCACGTATAACACGCCTACGAGACGTATGTTTAGGCTTTATGTAAGTTTTCATCACGATTGGATATATTAATATTTGGGTGTTTTATGCTCATTATTTCTGTATGTACATATCTTATAGAACTTGTGAATATGTCACGATATAATAAATTGAACGTTGACGATATTTTTGCCATCCTATGCGAAGAAGATAACATAACTGCAGACGATTCAGCTTCAGAAGAAGAAGGAGAGGAGAACTGTCTCCAGAATGTTGAAAACAATAATGAAAACAGCTGTGATAGTGAGGATACACAAGTAAATTCCTGCACTGAAGAAGATATCGATGCTGCCGACGTTTCAGTTACTTTCAGTTCCGAACGAATACATCATATTTCTGACAAAATTATTCGTGGTAAGAATGGGCATATTTGGTCAACCAGTAGGGCCACATTATCTCATAGAACAAAAGCAATGAATATAGTTCGCGCATCTCGGGGTCCAGCAAGCGCATGCAAAAATATATTTGATCCCACGCATATTTTCAATCTCTTCATAACAGATGAAATTTTAAATGAAATTGTTAAATGGACCAATGTCGAAATGATAACTAAAAGACAAAATATATCAAAAACAACAGCGACTTATAAAGACACTCAATACTTAGAGATTCGTGCATTTATAGGCATTCTAACTCTGACTGCTGTCATGAAGGATAACCACCTTTCAACAGACGAATTGTTTGATTCTACTTTTTCTGGCACACGGTACGTTTCAGTAATGAGTAAAGAAAGATTTGAGTTTTTATCTAGATGCCTAAGAATGGACGATAAAGCCTTGCGTCCGATGCTTCGACCAAATGACGCATTCGTTCCAGCTAGAAATGTTTGGGAAATGTTTATAAAGCAATGCCGAAACAATTACATTCCTGGATCGGAAGTAACAATTGATGAGCAGTTACTAGGGTTTAGAGGAAGATGCCCCTTCCGGATTTACATTCCGAATAAGCCCAGCAAGTATGGAATCAAGTTTCCGATGATGTGCGACGCAACGTCCAAGTACATGATTGATGCGGATCCATATACTGGAAGAACCACAAATAGTGGAGGCATTCCACTTGGTGAATTTTATGTAAAAAAATTGTCGAAAACCATTCATGGTTCTAATAGGAGCATAACATGTGATAACTGGTTCACATCAGTTCCCCTGGCTAAAAATCTTCTTCAACCGCCTTACAAATTGACTATCGTTGGCACAATACGTTCTAATAAGAGAGAAATACCTGAAAAATTAAAAAATTCAAGATCCCGATCTGCTGGTACTTCTATGTTTTGCTTTGATGGGCCACTGACACTGGTGTCTTATAAGCCAAAGCCCTCAAAGATGGTTTACTTATTGTCCTCTTGTGATGAAGACGCAATAATTAATCATTCAAGTAGAAAACCAGACATGATTCATTTCTACAACCAAACAAAAGGAGGGGTAGATTCATTTGATCAGATGTGTTCGTCAATGTCATGCAGCCGTAAGACAAATAGATGGCCAATGGCTGTATTTTACGGCATTCTGAACATGTCATTTGTAAACAGTGCTATAATTTATAGTCACAACATGGCGGCAAATAATCAAAAGCCTTTGAATCGCAGAGAATACATGAAGCAACTATCTACAGATTTGATGAAACCATGGATGGAAGAAAGGCTTCAAGGCCCAACTTTGATCAGGTCTGTGCGAGACAATATAGGTACAATTCTCGGCGATCATACAAGTACACACGATAATTCTCAATCAGAAGAATCAGAACCTAAAAAACGAAAATATTGTTGTTTCTGCTCCTACAAAAAAAGAGGATGTCAAAAATAGTGTGATATAAGTGCAAAAAACCAATATGTTGTGAGCACAAACATGATGTATGTGTAGACTGCTCCTAAATTATATATACATATATATCTAGTCATCCAAAGACTGATTACATTACAAATAAGTAAAACAAACCATTTTAGTAGAATAATGAACTGTTTTTTTTTTTGTATTCTAAATTGTTTAACTTTATTTTCTATGCACCTGGTTTTTATGTTCGTTATTTTTTGTGATAATAAATATGTTTGAATTAATTTTATTTTATAGAAAATGTGTTTTATTAATAGTTTGTATTCCGATCTAAAACTTCATTAAAAAAAAACTATATAACTAAGCAGAATTTATCTCAGATGTTATTATTAGTACATGTACGCCTCTGAGACGTATGTTTATGCTTTATGTATTACTAAAATAGTTTAGGCTTCTAGGGTTAAAGGAAATCTTAGTTAGTGCACCGTTATTGGCGATTTATGATCGCCATCGTGAAACCCAACTTCATTGTGATGCAAGCAGCTTAGGTTTTGGGTCTGTTCTACTACAAAAGCAGGATGATGGAAAGTTCCATTCAATTGCATATTTTTCGAAGGCAACTACGCCAGCCGAGTCCAGGTATCATAGCTTCGAGCTGGAGACTTTGTCAATCATTTATGCCCTCCGTAGATTCAGAATATATTTAGAGGGTGTGCCATTCAAAATTATCACGGACTGTAATTCACTAACTATGACCTTAAACAAAAAACAAATTAACCCCCGAATCGCCAGATGGGCACTAGAATTGGAAAACTTTGACTATTCTATACACCATAGAAGCGGAACTAGTCTTGGGCACGTAGATGCCCTCAGCAGGAGCCCATTGTCAGGAAAAGAATGCGAGTGCATCAACATCATTGTGTTATGTACGGAAACGTGTAGAACAGAACATATCTTGGATTCTGAACTTAGTATTCCGTCCTACAAATGCATTCGTTGCGACTCTCAAAGTAGGCATACTGGCGGTGTTGTCATGTATGTGTATGGAAATATACAATTTAGCATAGTTTGTAATAAAGCTATCAACATGAATGTGTGGTGCATTATTGTAAAAATAAACAAATGCGCGTTAAAATGGAAAATCGGTGTACTATATCACTCACCAAGTAGCAGTGACTCCACCTTTATTACTTATCTAAATGAAATCATCACTGAACATCTCAAGGAGGCGGATAATAATTTAATAATTGGTGATTTTAATATCAATGTAAATGTATCGTCAACATACTCAAACCAGCTAACAAGTTTATTTGCACAAATGGCAATGATACAAAGGATAAACTTCGACACGAGGATAACAGAGTACTCGTCTACAAGAATTGATTTGCTATTCAGTAACAATGATAAAGTTAAAGCAGTGAATATACATACATATGTGAACATCGCATTTCTGACCATGAGACAATCCACTTCGAAGTGCCAACAACAAAGCTTTGTAAAATGAGAAGGTATGCTACTGTTACATGTTGGGAATACTATAGTGCTGATAATCTTTTAACTTTGCTACGAACATGCGATTTCAGCTTTATGTCAATTTCCGGAGTAGAAACTAAAACTAAAGCCCTGAACGAAGTTTTAACTGAGGCTTTGCAAGCACTGACTTATATAAAGAGGACCCAAATACAGATAAGAAATAAGTAGTACGACCGAGAATTAACAAACCTGCATAAAAGAAAAATAGAATCTTATAAAACTTCTCGAAATACTGGATTTTGGGACGAATAAAACGTCATTAAGAAAATATATAAAATAACCATAATTTATAAAAAAAGAAATACATGGAAGATAGAGTAAATAATAACAATGGCGATATGAAACGTATGTGGAAGTGGCTAAAAGACCTCGTCGAGCTTAATGATGTTAAAAAACATATCACTAAAATTGTAATTAACGGTGAATGCCTGGAAAATGAATATGATATAGCTAATGCCCTAAATAACTTTTTTATACAAAGTATTGTTGAAATTAATGATAACATCGAAAAAATTGTAAATGGGGATGAAATAAGCGCAAATCATCGTAATCCATTTGAAATATTTAAATTTACTGACATTGTAGTGGACGATATTATTATTATCACAAAATCACTTAAAAGCAAATATGGCGGCGACAAGCTGTTATCGGAGGGTGTCGTTAAAGATGCAATGACATATACTGCTAATTTCTACAAAGATATAATTAACGAATCCTTAAACAGCGGTATTGTACCTAGTTACTGGAAAATTTCAACAATAATACCTGTGGAAAAAGTAAAAAATACAATGAAACCTGAGGAACTACGTCCAATTAACACGTTACCTACAGATGAAAAAATTATGGAGACAGAGGTGAAGGATCAACTTGTGGCATACTTAGAGAAGCACAATGTGATTATCCCAGAACAATCGGGATTCGGGAAGAGCCATTCTTTTGAAACAGCGTTGAATATGGTAATTGCAGATTGGAAAGAAGACATGGCGGACGAAAAGTTTACGGTGTCTGTCTTCTTGGATTTAAAACGGGCTTTTGAAACTGTCGATAGATCTGAGCTATTGGACGTTATGTTTAAAATTGGTATAAGAGGAAAGGCGTTGGAATGGTTCCGGAGTTATTTGGGTGACAGAAAACAGAGAACGATAATTGGAAAGGAGGTTTCATCAGTGGTGGATGTTAACATTGGTTTACCACAAGGCTCGGTCTTGCGCCAATATTGTTTACATTGTATATCAATGATATAAAAAGATGCTTAAAATATTGTAAAATACGTCTATTTGCGGATGATGCATTGCTTATCATAAGTGAAAAATATGCAGAATGTGCCATACTAAAAGTACAAGAAGACCTGGACTCGCTATACAAATGGTTATGCCTTAGAAAACTGAAATTAAATGTCGAAAAAACTAAGTTCATGATATTTTGTAGAAACACTAATATCATAGGTAACAATAGTTTAAATAATATTACGCCGAAGGTAAAAAACATGGAAATCCAAAGAGTAGACAAAATTAAGTATTTAGGAGTTTTGATTGATGATAATCTAAATTTTGGAGAGCATGTAACTTATCTGGAAAGGAAAATTGCACAGAAAATAGGCTTCATGTATAGAAGATGTAAACATATCAGTCAAAGTCATAAAATATTGGTATATCGTTCAATTATTGAACCACACTTTATTTATTGTCCTACTATTCTGCTATTAAGTAATAATATATATATTAAGAAACTTCAAATACAGCAAAACAAGGCAATACGATTTATTTTAAAATGTTCTCCAAGAAAGCCAAAAATTGTATTGCTCAATAGATTAAACTGGCTTAGTATTAAACAGTCAGTTAGTTATTTCACATTGAAATTTATACACCAACTTAGGTTAGGAATGTTACCGAATTACCTGAGTAGTAAAATACATTATAATCATGAAATCCACAATTATGGAACTAGAAATTGCAATAATATAAGACTGCCTAGAATAAGAACTGAGTTCGCCAAAAGGTCTCTTGAATATTTAGTGTATAAAATGTACAATGAGTTACCTTCTGATTTGAAAGACTGTGAAAATATTCAGGGCTGTCATGGAATCCAATTGTTGTCGGAATCGGATTTAAAAACGACAAAATAATTACTTTGGTGTCATCAAATCCAATGTTATCGGTTTAATGTTCGAATCGGAATTAGTGTCGGTTTTAGGTGTCACAGAATCCGATAATATCGGTTTTGCTATCGGAAACAATCCAATCAGTTAAATGCTGTTGGATTTAATTTTTTCCTAGTTGTATTTCTATTGCAGTTGAGTATTTTCTAAAAATGTAAGTAAATAAAGGTTTATTTTATAAAAATAAATGTAAATTTACATATATTTTCATTCTTAATAGGGGAAAACATAAAATTTCAATGCAAAACAGTATTTTGACTGAATTTATGGAGAAACATCCAGATATTGCGAAGGGCTTCACGAAGCACATCATCTAAAATCGTTGACAACGTGCTTCTACCTACACTCATGCTAGAATCTTTGCTAACTGATCTTTGATAGGATCCTTCAGCTAAAAATCGTAATGTAGCTGCTAGTTGTTGCAGCACTGGCAGAACTTTCGAGCGGGTTAAGCATCTTTCAATGGTGTCCAATACCATTCGGAAAGCCTCTTTGTTTATGCAATATTATTCAATGTAACTGCAAATACACTATAAATATTTAGAAACCCACATTAAGACATTTTTTTAATTACGCTGTCTCTGGCAACTCAAACGGATTGCTGCGATCTCTCAAAATTTTCCTTTTGACCCTCTCGCAACTTTCTTCTTCCAAATATAAATTCCATAATATAACTGCTACAACTGCTGATGCCATTTTGATTTCAATAATTTTTTTTATTTCTATATATATATATTTCTAGATATATTTCTGTTTAATTGCACAAAACAACTATTTTATAAAATTTTGCCAAAAAAATTAACATCAAAATTGCCGGTGCATCGCAAAACAGCTGATTCGAACATCGCTTTTATTTACATTCGAAAAGAGCAAAACCAATACGGTTTTATGACACCAATTGAAATCAATATTGGTTTGTAATTCCGACAAAACGCAAAACCGACTTGGATTCCATGACAGCCCTGATTAGTAAGTTCAAAGAAAAACTGTTTTTATATTGTACGTCACTAAATGTGACATGAGTATTTATGTTAATCTCTTATTTTAACCTAAACTAGGTCTTAAAGACCGTAATAATAAATAAATAAAGTAAAATAAAATACTATAAAACCTGAGTCGTTGCCCAACTATAAAGGTGATAGTGATTATAAAAGCGCAAATAAACAAATTGCTGTCGTAGATTTGGACGATATAGACATTCAGATCCAGATGGCGCAGAATAGGGACGAGAAGCTCAAAGAACTTATGAATAAGTTAGAGAAGGGTGTGCTTGCGGGATATGAACTCGTAGACGGATGGGTATGTCGTAAGGTGAGAGAAGAGAAGGTTATGCTTTGCGTTCCTACAGAAATGGAGATAAACGTAATTCGTACCATACATGAAAAAATAGGTCACTTAGGTACAGAAAAGTGGTATAATCAGATACGTAAAACTTATTGGTTCGAAAAAATGAAAGATAAGATAAACAAATTCATACAAAATTGTATAAAATGCATTGTCTACTCTGCATCAGCTCGTTCTAATGAGCATAATATGTTTAATATACCCAAAAAGCCTATACCTTTTGACACTCTTCATTTGGACCACTTTGGCCCCCTGCCGGCAATTAAGTCGAAACGCAAGCACATACTCATTGTTATCGATGCTTTCACGAAGTTTGTCAGGTTGTACCCCTTAAATTCTACTAGTACGAAAGAAGTGTGTTGTTCTCTAGATAAATACTTCAGTTATTATAGCCGCCCCAGACGTGTCATAACCGATCGAGGTACTTGGTTCACCTCTCTCGAATTTAGTGACTATCTGCTGAAGAGGAACATAGGTCATGTGAAGGTAGCAGTGGCATCGCCACAAGCCAATTAAAATTCGATAGTGGTGCTTGCCAACTAATATTGTAACCGAATCTCCGCAGTCATCAACAGCTTAAGGCCACACCACCTAAATGAATTGTAAACTGATTGAGGTCAATCTATAAGTCAGATTGGCCGAGATGTGATGTCCTTATATTTATTCTGTCATGTCACCCTTTTTATTATACCATGCTTTCTGAAAGATGGTAAAGGTACGCGCACATTACGCTGCGCGACACGTAGCAGCAGCGGCGCCTCACAGAGCGACAATTTTGGCAATTCAAATTAAGCGGCAATCGAGCGACACATTGCGGCAAAAGTTTGTGTTTATTTTTGTTTGCAAAATGGACGACAGTTTTTGAAGCTGTAATTATTTCATTTTTGTGCGAAGAAGGGGAAAGGAAAAGAAAAAGGTCGTGGCTATGGGTCCAAGGCATCTCATCCTCAAGATATGAGTAAGGAGAGTTCCACACTCTTTTGCTCAGATTGAAAAAAGATGGTGCAAAATTCTTTGCATGTGTTCTTATGAGGCAATTCACACCTAGTGGCAGCAGCACTGCGCGATACTTCCCAACGTGGATTTTTTGCCTAGTTGATCAAATTTGCCGCGCTGTGCCGGGTCGCGCAGTGCTGCTGACGCTAGGTGTGAATTGCCTGGTAAGAATACATGCAAAGAATATTTTGTAGTGCAGTGCAGTGCTGCGTAGTGCAGCCTAATGTGGCCTTACCTTAAATGTCACTTGCTGGCGGAAATGCAGCCAACTTCGCTTTTGCTCTGGTTCCTTCTTCTTCCGGTGAACATCAGGCCCCTATTATGAACATTTTTCAATCTTCGCTGGCTATCGAACATCGAAAATCGAATTAAAAATTGGTATTATGATATCTAATCTCTGTTGAAATTTTCGCTGTGTATCTAATTTTGAAGCGAATAGAAATTTGTTGTCGACGCTGCATCGAATTAGAAGAAAATTGTTTGAAATGTAAGTTTTTTGTGTTTATCTTCTACTTTTTTGCTACGTAATAGTAATTTCAAACTATTTGTATTAATCGTGTATAGTGTAGCATGCTTTATTTTTATTAAAATTAATATCCAAATAAAAATTATTTAAAAGGAAATGTTATGTTTTCATGATGCAAAATTGAATAATAATGAAAATTTTTGAAAATAGTAAAATCAATATTGAAAATTAAAATATTGTAAAACATATTAAAATTACAAAATTAAATAAAAATAATTTAGTCAATATAGTTTAAGAAGCCTACATATAGGTACAAGGTCGTGAATACAAAACAACTGTTTGGAAGACTGATTGAATAAATTGGACAAAATCCGTTTATAACAAAACGAACTTGCAGAAAGGATCGGGTGGAAAAAATTCCGAGTGCATTCTCGTACCCGGTGCTCAGCTGAGACAATCCCTAGCGCAAAATGTGAGAATTGTTGCCAGTTTCAAAATGGTTGGAATATACTTGGCTCTTGTGTATTGTTGCAGCCATTCATCTTTACCGGATAGCAAGTCCATGAACAATTCTATGGTCATTATGAAGTTTAGTTTTTAACACATGTAACAACATGTTCAGAATGCTACAATGTTTAGAAAGCTGCAATTACGCGTTGAAATTCATTTTTGTACTTAAGATTTTTTCCTCATAATAAATATTTTTTTTTTTTTTTGTTTAAGCTTGTTGGCCAGGGAATGTATCTCCATACGCCAGGTATTTCTCTTAGTTTGAGTTCATAAATTTCTGGATTGAACATCCAGTGTCGGTTTAGTGTGTACTTGGGACCACTAGCACACGATGGTAATACCTTAGAGGCCAGAACCATGCCTAGCAGTCCCTTCATGATTTGTGGTTTCAATTGTAGATTGTATTTTTAGTGTATTTGGTATTTAAATGGCACCACGCCAAGCACAAAGTCCTTTATATTGTTTTCCAATTACGTATTTTAAAATGTTCTATTCTTTGTTTATTTGGTTTTTTCAATGGCACCACGCCAAGCACAAAATCTTTTATATTGCATTCTTAGTGTCAGTATTTTAATAATTCATTTTCAAGTTTATTGTCGTAAAATTTGGTTTTTCAAGGGCACCACGCCACTCACAAAGTCTTTTCTCTATTTTTTTTTTTTACTTCTTTTCGTTTAATTTTTTATGTTGTTTCGTTTTTAGCCGTAAAATTTAATTAATGTATATCCACTATTCACTTTTTTTCGCTGTTTAATTTTGGTAGGAAAGTTTTTGTCGTGTTAGGTATTATAGTTGTGTATTGTCAATAAAGCTGTCTTTGTGCAGTATTTGTACTGCTCTAGAAAAAGCCGAATGTCTACTCTTGCCAAAAATTCTTTTTTTTATTTATTTAATTTTTTTTTTCTTTCTTTCCGAGTATATGTCGTCAACCATTTATGTTGTATTGAGTTATTAGTTTTCAATCCCGTTATTTGTTCTTTTTGTCCTTGGTGGAGTTGTATGTATATTATCGCAATTTATATCTAGGGTAATCTCTACCCCGTTATATGTTCCGTTTATCATATATGTATGAATTTATGTAAAACGAAAGTTTTACTTATATTTTTGTATATCACATAATTTTTAATTATAAAGAGATTAATAAATAATTTTGATTTTATTTTATTTGACAGATCATGGGAATGTGCTTTTATGAACGGTTGAATTTATCGAATTATCGAACAATGAAGCCTCCATTACTGATACTTAGCATAGGCTTGACTTGACTTGGCGTAAACTTGGCAACTTAAGCCCCCATTACTGATACTTAGCATAGACTTGACTTGACTTGGCGTAAACTTGGCAACTTAGCCACGATTATACTCCACTTGGCGCATAAAATCTGGCATCATAATCAGCGTTGAAATTTATTTTTAAATAAATGTCAATTTGTATGACAAAATGTCAAAATGAAATGGAAACAAACAAATGGCATCTCAAAATGTAAACGTCACTTAGAACTTACATAGAACATCAAAATTCAACAGACTTCTAAGTCAAGTTTTGAGTAATCAGTAACATGCAATGTTCATTTAACAGAACTGTAAGTGACAGTTCGCAAGCCAAGTCAAGTCTATGCTAAGCATCAGTAATGGAGCCTTTAGCCACGATTATACTCCACTTGGCGCATACAATGTGGCATCATAATCAGCGTTGAAATTTATTTTTAAATAAATGTCAATTTGTATGACAAAATGTCAAAATGAAATGGAAACAAACAAATGGCATCTCAAAATGTAAACGTCACTTAGAACTTACATAGACGCCCCGATTCTAGTGTGGTAACAACATTCTTCACCACGGTAACGAAATCATGTGGAAACTTTTACACCCTTTTGGTATTCTATCCGCGAAAGTAGCCGGATAATTTTTTACCCACAAAAGTAGGTGGCTACATCGAAATAACCACCCAACAGCTGTTGTTTAGAAAAAGGCAAAACTGAAAAATATAGATTTGTAAGCGCAAATAAGTAAAGATAATAGTAAAAAAGTGTTGCCTCTTGCTATATATTTGTTTACATTATGTTCTTTTACAGAATAAATTACAATATAACTATGTAAAATCTTATGCATGCATGTAGATATATACACATCGTCTCGTTTATTCGTTAACCTCGTATCTACGTGACACATTTTCGGTAAAGCCATGGCGGAACCATACAAAGTGGCAGCCTACAATACCTACAAACATAAATAAAAATTGCATGTACTTTGTTTTTGTAAATTCGATGGACGAATGTCAAAATCTTACTGCGCCGGAAGTTGATGTATCAAATCAAATAAAAAAGTTTATATTCAGCTGTCGCATGCACCCACTTTGTATCGTTCCGCCATGGATAAAGGGAAGAAAACCAACTTTTAAATTTCACCACAGACATTGGTGAGTTCTTCGGTGATGACAGCGTTTCCACTTTGGCCAGAATCGCGAATAAAAGAACTGGTAACGATTTTCGGATACATAATGTTCTGGGTACTATTTTACCGGTAACGCTCAGAATCCGCTCGAGAAAATCAAAATTCAACAGACTTCTATGTCAAGTTAAGTGTTGCTAAGTTTTGAGTAATCAGTAACATGCAATGTTCATTTAACAGAACTGTAAGTGACAGTTCTCAAGCCAAGTCAAGTCTATGCTAAGTATCAGTAATGGGGTCTTGACACTAGTCTTGATCGAATGAGTGTCATAATACCGAATGAAAATTCGAAGATCGAATTTGCCTCATAATAAGGGCCTCAAAGAGCAAAGTCGAAAAATAATCAACAGCGACAATAAAATCTTAAAATAAATTATCAATCGTATTATTTTAAAAGACAAGATTTCAGGTATGTTTCCCTGACCTATTCGTGTACCTGTGTTCGAAAAAGGGGAGAAGACGGAGGCAGGGGCTGGTTGTTGTTGCAGTGCTTCGCCCCATCCAATAGGTGCGACCGATCACACATTGTCATCAATATCCTCTAATGGGAGTCCAAGGAAGCTTGCTGTTTCAACAGGGGTGGACCATAATGATAGGAGCTGAAGGCGCGGTGGGGCGCTAGCTACATCGGGTACTTGTTGTGGCTTTCTGAGCAGCGTAGCTGCTAGAAGGAAGTGGGGGTGCTAAGGCGCCGACTACTGAACGCCTTGGGCATGTCCAGCAAGCTACCAGAAAAGATGTAAAGATGTTAAAGTGACCGGGTCGACGAATGTTGATATCTAGCCCAGAACACCGCGTCGATGCAACCACCCTATGCACGTGACACACTGGCATGTGTGTGACCGACTTAAAAAGATTCGTTTCCGGAACACGCAGCAAAACCATTTCTCTGGACCGGGATTAGGTTCGATATCTTCTACAAATCTAAAATTTTGCCTGTTATATTTACCTTCTCACTTCATACTCCGAGCTCTCTTTCGAGGCATTCCAACTCCAAAAGTATTAAAAGATACAGTGAATGATGTATTAAAACGGTAAAACTTAAAATTATTTATTTTACAAAAAGTTACATACATACATGCATTCATAGATAAAATGTAGTAGAAACGATACAACAATATTCGATAAACTACAAATGCAAGTTCGAACACACAAGTAGGCAATGTAAAGAGTAATACTTTTTAAAATAAGATACACACGATATACAGTGCTCCGCTTAAATACTATCCACCTAAATCCTAATGGTGTTTTCTTTTCTGGAAATCATGTGGGCCTGTTGGTTGTTTCAAGGTCCTGTGTTACTTTGATAAAATATTTCGCTTTGATTAAGCAAATCGGGACCATTGCCTACAAATTAAGCTTCTTTGCAGAGTGCTAGGTAACGTAGGTCAAAACTTACAATTTAGGAGTGCAACATGAGAGCAACATTTTTTCCAGAGAAGAGTACGCCATAAGTAAGTCATTCCGTACAAATATGGATAAACTACAAATATAAATTGTTTTTGAGGAATTACATTTTTGAGTATACCTAAATATATGCGATTCGAAATTTATCATTCTTAAGTAGAAACGTTTATAAAAACTAATTTTAATGCAGGTTGATTTTCTCTTTCTAATTAACTTTAATATTTAGTTGAGTATTAAGGTTAGTACAGCATAATGGCGCCCTGATTCTTTTCTTCGCTTAAAGGCTCAAGTCTTTGGCGATCACGTTGCTCCGAACGTTTGGCATGTAACAATATAAAAATATTTATTATAACAACCAGCGTTGATGCAATTACTAAATAAAAGCTATATCCCAAAAAAGCTAAACCATGACTATACCAATTACGATCCTGTGCTGCGAGAACATTATGTTGCAAATATTGATAGAATTGCACAAGCCAACAAATGAAGGCTACCACCTGTGATGCCGCTGAAGATATATTCGAAGCGAAAAGTAGTATCATAGTGCCAGGGCGTTTTCCTGCAGATGCTGCTTTCAGCACTGCTGCAATAGCGGAAATCGCACAACTTAGAAGACCAAAGCCCGTACCCAAAGCTGTTATGAGCCAAAGCCAGAAGTTCATCGTTTCTGGACCATTTTGATCAAATGTATAAACTAGAGGTGGAAAGTGGAGAAAATAACTATAATAATAATGGTACAAGCTTTCGTTAACAGTATATTTCACATACCAATAATTGGTGATGAGCGCACCCCAACTCCATAGTTGAGAGCTTTGTTACCATAAAACAAGCCAAAGTTGATATCACCACTGGAATTCTGTAAAATGAGCGATTTAAAATAAGGTTTTTACGTTCAGATTAGCCATACACAAATTTATGGGCCATTTTGCAGTTTACAAAAACTGTTCAACTTCAAAACGGATCAGTAACTCGAGTTTATGGCGCAATGCGAATGTAATATTACATTTACTATTCGATGAAAAATTTAAAGGCTGAAGTGAGCGTGCTAGTTTAAAGTAAATTGTTGGCCTAGGAAGGTCTGGGTATGAAGCTCAGATAGAAAACGACCAGTTTGAGCTTAAAAATCAACCAACAAAAATCGCTTTAACGCTTGTAACCTATTATTCTGAGACAAAATCAATTACCGACACTCCACACTGCTTAGTACCAATGATGGAAATAGGACGTTACTGATTAAATAGGGTTATACTGCAGTAATATGCCCTGGTCGGGTACCCGGCTGTCATGAAAACGCAGTGGCAGTCTTTAGTGGTTACACTCGATTCCTCATGCGGAAAGGTCGATACTACTCCTGTATTATATATTATATATGAATAGCGTTTGGCCGTTTAGCTATAGCAGACTTAACCACAGATCCACACATGAACTGTTTTGCTTCCTTCTGCAGGAAGGAAGTTTTCAAAACACCGAAGCCTCCCAAGCTCATCGGCGACGACAGCATCTCCCTGCTGATGTTAATGCACACCAGACTAGAGAGAGTAAGCTGCCTACAGAAGGTCCTAAGCCTTCCTATGCCTAACCATGTTATTCCCCAATTATGCAAACCTGGAATGTGGTTCCCTCAAAAACCTGGAAATCAGCACACAAAAAAGAACATCAATGCCGGTTCAAGAACTCATCCTTTTAATGCCTAAAACACAAATATGCCCTTGAGCCACTGGTACATGAAGGAGAAGAGGAAGAAGGTCAATATACAATATCCTACTCTTGCAGAAGAAGAAAGCATGCTACCAAGGAAGACATAACTCACACTGGCTCAACTTCGTTGTGGATACTGTAAGAGGTTAAACTCTTACTTTTCCAGAATCAACCCCAACATACTTAATGTATGCCCTGCATTCGACAAATGACCCCAACCATCTTTTCAACTGTAATGTGGAACCTACGCTTTTATTACCAATTTCCCTATTCTCCGCCCCTGTTAAAACTGGCAGTTTCTTTGGACTTCCGTTAGAGGACTGTGATGACAATTTGTGAGTGGTCGCACTCATTGCATGGGGCGAAGCACTTTTAACACAACAACAACAATGTACTGAGCTTCATCCGCGCTTAACGGCCTATCCTATTTTGGCCGTTTTGTAAGAAGTCTACTCTATCCCTGTTTCGCGATAGCTCAGGCCTACTCAATGGAGGTATCCCTTTCCTCTGCTTCCAAATATGGCTGTCGATGAGAATATTTTTTTAGCACGAATGTGTTCGTCTAATGTTGTTGCTGTTGTTGTTGTTGTAGCGATAAGGACACTCCCCAAAGGCTTGGGGAGTGTTATCGATGTTGATGGTCCTTTGCCGGATATAGATCCGGTACGTTCCGGTACCAAGCCCGACCATCTCGGGAACGATTTGTTATGATCACATGCCCTCCCACCCCCTAGATCCATTCGGAGTTCGGGGACGCCAGAGCCTCGGTTGTTAATGAACCAGAATTCGCCACGGATAGGTGAGGTAGACAATTGGGTTTGGAGAAGATATATATTGCGCTGGCAACCTGGAAAGGTTGCGCTACCGAACCCCTTGAATTTATTTGGTATTTTAGTCGTCTCTTACGACAGGCATACCTACCGCGGATATATTCTACCCCCTAACCCGCTGGGATGTGTTCGTCTAATCGTAATAGTGGCCTACCCAGTGAAGCCTTTCACTTGTGTTCAGGACTTATAGAGCGTGGTTTTTGTTCGAAAGGACTGCGAGTTAAGTTCTTAGAATATACCGGCAGTAAAATTAAATACTGCGCACTAGTTGTGCGCTGGGCAACAAAATTCCCGCCACTAAAAACCTCGTCCAATTCCCTTCAACCACACATACATACATATATAGTCGTTAATGGTGTTTGTTACCGGAACGACCCGCAAGAAAGAGATATTCTTAATCAATAATCCAAGCACAATGGGTGCGGATATCATAAAGTAGATTTATGATCACAACGCATTCCTAAACTTTATTATAATCCTGCAAAGATACATACATACATAAATATTATGTTCTAAATTATTTACTTACTGTGTAATTTAGACGTTTCGGGTATGCGCGTACCCAATGATTTGTAGTTAAACTGACCAGAAGTAGACCAATTGCGATGCAACTTCCAAAGAAGGTTGAAAAGACTAGAGCTCGTGTGCGCATACTCATGACGTTCGTTTGTTCGGTAAGATTGTGGCGTGATTATTTCATTCAATTACGATGTGTAGTTCATCAACAGCAGCTACGGTTGTTGCGTATGAACGGAATGACCTTACACGAAGTCAGCGATCTGAACTCCTTTGGTTGGAGAGTTTCAATTTGTTCGATAAAAGTAAATAAAATAAATAAGGGAACAAGTTCATTTTTGTGTTTTTCATACACATACACACATACATATGTAGATATGTAGTAATTTTTACATATTAAAAAACTTAGGTCACAAACTCGCTTTTCCCAAAAAAAAAAAATTATTTCAACAGCTCTTCTTCATTTCTTATAAAATGTTATATATTCGTACATACATATATATGTGTATGTACATGCTCTGGTTAATTAATGGCCACGAAAAAGGTAATCCAGTTTATGGGAACGCAACATAGCTGTTTAATTTTGCTGCACTTGAACTCATCCCATGACATTACAAAAACAAACCCACTAAAAAATCAACGGTTTTGCTTAAAACCGCAAATATGTATGTATTCAACTCATTAAAAAAATTATTTCATTATACTTACACCAAGTAGATATGTATGTAAATCTCCTGAATCCAATTCCAAGTACCCCTTAACCGCTACGTATGTATGTAGATGTATTTGTTATTTTCGACAAAATATAAGTTTTATAAGTTTTCTCTATGAACAACGCACTTAGCTTATTTTATTTTTTGCTGCTTATCGAGTTATTAACAATATTTTTTTTGTTTACGCATCATATTTATTCGTATGGATGTGTGTGTCTCAATTCGCGATCATTGTACAGGTTTACAATTTTGATATGTATGAGAGGGAAACAATTTCTTTCCCTTTCTAACACACGGCAGTTTGACACTTCGGTCAGTGTCAAACTAGCGTGGAACCCAGTGGAAGCTGCGTGGAACATGAGTTTTGACACTCAACGAAGTGTCAAAATTACCGGGGTTGCTTCGTCGAAAGCGACACAGGGAATCAAAAAAGGGATCGGAATATCAGATATGGGTTGCTGTGATGGTAAATTTTTTTGAACGAATTTAGTAGGAAATTTTAAGTGCACCCATATGGGTCCTTCAGAAAATTATAAAAAAGTCTTCAATTGGGGTATCTGAGGACGCGTAGTTATTTCAGAATTAAGAATACAAACACGTGAGTTAAGTTTTTCTACCCGTTCAAAAGTTCTCCGCGAAAAACAGTTTGAAACCGAGGTCGACTGCAATAACCCGTCCAAAAAGCGGAAAGAAAAATGAATAGACGCGTTTTGTCCTGTTTTCAATAGTCCGAAGAGAAAGGGTATTCGAATTATTGGAAGCGAGGCCAAAACGCGTCTATTAATACCTCCCCCGACGGTTTTGGTCGTGTTTTAGCAATCGTCCCCGGTAATAAAGTATCACAATTTGTTAATTAATATTGTCCAAAATATATGGTTATTAAAGAGAGATGTAATTAAGTGCTCGTTTGAAAGTAAATAAGTATATTTCTTTGTAATATAAGAAAAAAAATTTTAAGCAGTTTTCGATAGCAGCTGCTAAACTTTTTTTGTCCTAAGAAGTACAACAGTGCCAAATAACATCCACAAAAAAAACGAACAAGAACAAGCATTTTATCAGGTGAGCGTGGCTGTGTATGTGCGTGATGCTACATATCCTACTTGTAGACCTGTACAATGTTCGCGATCACTTTCATTGTGAATGATGACAAAGTGTGATCTCTTCTGCATAAACGTCAAAATTCCAAAGTGATTGGATCACCTGATTCGTATTTCACTATCGCTGTCTCGTTCCATTTTGAGTTTGCCATCTCCTTTTGACAATCCCATCGGCCATGCAATGACATAAATAAAATCAGCTGATGAGATGAGCCAACCATATAATGGAACCATGACTGTACGTCATGAGATTTATGTTAATACAGGTTTGTTATTTGTTGTTTGAGCGCCCAACAATCCTACAGAAGTATGTGGACATATAACGCTGTAGATCGTGAGATTGGTGTTAAAGGGCCAATTAATGGAGACTAATAACCCTAAAACCATAACCAGATAAAACAGCTGATGTTTGAGCGCCCAACAATCCTACAGAAGTACGTGGAAATATAACGCTGTAGATCGTGAGATTGGTGTTAAAGGGCCAATTAATGGTGACTAATAACCCTAAAACCATAACCAGATAAAACAGCTGATCGAACCTACCTTAAGCCGGAGTCATTGGTGCCGTATGTCGTATCGCTGTATCCGTATCCCTAACGTAATCAGTTGTTTAACGTTACGACGGTAAACCAAAACCCAATTGGTTGGCTACGATACGGTTACGACCTTAGCGGCACCAATAATCGATTGCATTGATTCTCATAAGGTTGGTCGAATCAGCTGTTATAAGGTTACCGATAAATCACCAATGTCTCCAGCTTTATTATGGAAATCAATATAATCGATTAATGGTGCCATACCATAACGCTAGCGCCATAACCACATCATAGCCAACCAATTAGTTTTTGGTTTCTCGCCATATCCATAACCTAAAAATATTTGAGTTGGTGAATTTAATAACTTTTTGTAGATTTTATTCATTGTTTTGAATACGTTATGACTAAGAGATTTATTTTTTGTGGAATATATATGTAATTTTTTGCGTTTTCTTCATTTTTATGAAATTTTCACAATTTTTAGGTTAAGGCACCATTGATCGGTCCCATTGGAGATTGTTATGGATATGGGTATGGTTACGACTATGTCGTTAGGGTTAAGGAAGTTGAATTGGGCCTTAATACAGGACCCGAATTACATATTGTGTGAGCTGAACGTTCGTTTCTTAGGCCCAGTTTTTCATTCATTAATTGGTTTAGATAAGCTTAAACAGTTTGCTTAAACTCCAGTTAAGCTGCAGAGCAGTTCTTCAGTCACAGTTTAAGCAAAGAGAATAAATACCCCAACGAAAAGCATTACGTTTGAGATCTCGTCGTTTTGTAGCGAGAATTTCGCTATTTCTTCCAAACTGACGTCTCTTATATATTTATCCTCTTTGATCATATTGGAAAAAATTGAAGCGCCGGTTCCGCTACATGTCGCGCCGCTGAGAAAGTGCGTTCTTCAACACAATTCTGGAGGCATTTTCGAAAAATATTTTAAGATAGGGAGATATCGAGATATGGTGATACTCGATTCAGCAGTCGATATGACCTCTTAAAAACTTTGATTTAAGAACTTTAATTTCAGGATTTGACTTTCACAGCAGAGTTCATCATGAGTGCGCTCTTGCAAACAGAGGGAAAGCTCTTTTCCGTTTAACCATTCATATAATCGTTCCGAATAAAACATTATTTTGATACTACATAAGGCAGTTCGAATATTACAAATATATAAATACATATCTACAATTTCATAAATTCTAATAATAAATATAAATAGAGATGAATCTTTCGAACATACGGAAGGAATAAATTAACACGCTCAACGAGTATATGGGGAAATCCGCCAAACTTTGATTTTTTTGGGAGAAACGCATTTTTTTTTTTGAAACATGGTAACACGCAAATATCTTTTTGTTAGGAACATTGAGGGGTAAATTGGAGCTATAGTGCATCGCCGTTACTCGTCTTACATAATGCCTCAAAAAGATATAGTCAAAAGATCCAGCAAAATATATATAAATTGAGGTCGCAATGTTAAAATACATTTATTTCAATACTTCTGTACCGATTATATCGAAATTTTAACAAAATATGGAGATATATGCAGCTGTTAGCTATGTAACATTTTTTTGGTACACGAGACCCGGTTTTGTAGATATCGGTAAAAATATAAAACCGAATAACCGCCAAATATTTTTTACTGCAAAGTTTGCAACACATTTATTTTAACACCTTTCTACCGATTCTTTTGAAACTTTAAAATCATATAGATATGTGAACGAAGTATGTTCAGGTAAAAAAGTTCTAATACCCGATATCCGGTTTTGGAGATATTGATAAAAATATAAACCCAGAAAACCATAAATTTGTTTACTTATTTAAACACTTCTTAACCGATTTTGTTGAAATTTTATCAGGATGTACATATCTATGTGGGGTATATTTAGGTAAAATTTGGTGGAAACCCGAAACCCGGTTTTAGAGATATCGGCAAAAATATGAAACCGGGCAACCGTCAAACCTTTTTTTACCTGCAATATGGATATCAAACAAAAGGTATTTTAAGGACATTTAACTTACTGTAGTTGTCATATCGATATTCCCACGTCTTAAGGCTATTACATGAAAAAAGTAATGTAAGCACTGAACTTCATTAAAACATTAATATTGTACACAGAGCAAAGTTAATTGATTTTTTTTTTTGTACGAAATCTGTGTTTCTTTTCATGTACTTTTAATAAAACCTGGTTAAAAAAAAAAAATAAATATTTCTACACTTTTTGACGATTGCCAATTTTTGTCGAAAATTTCGTATATTTGCCCCATGTACAAACATCAATAACTTTTCTTGCGTGAATATTCCAAGATGAGACAATTGATGGTATACTACTGTGTTGTAGAGAAAAAATTAACAAACGGGTATGAAGTGATAAAAGTAAAATTGTAGCTGTGCCCACAAAAAAACATGTTCCTGAAAAAAATTTACGCAACGAAGCGCTTCCACTTTTCTGTCTCTACTTTCAAAACTGAAAGGGGCACATCGAATTTGAAGCCCTAGGTATTTTTAGTCCCTGATAGGCTATTATCGTGCATAATCCAAATTTCAATACTCAGTTGCCTCAAAAAGCTATAAGCAAAAACTCTCAATATTGAAAATGACAAAAAAAAGGATCGCTAAATTGATTGATGATAGTTTTGAGTACTGGAGGGACATATTAGTTTTGCTTATACTTTTAGAATCTTCATCTCAAAAACAACATTCAGTTTAATTTCCATAGCGTTTCAGCGATGCCTCAAAATTTTATAGAAGAAATTAAAAAAAAATCAAGGATATCGCTTGAGAAAGTGTAAAAGTCGACGTTTTTATATTTTGAAGTTCTGCAAAAACTTACAATCAACTTTCTTGATTTTTAAAATCATCAGATCGGATAATCAAAAGGTCAAACTTAATGTCCTTGTACTTTTTTCTGGCCTTAAGTTTTCTACCCGTGTGTAAAACCCGAGTATCCAAAAAAGGGTTATAGTCTAGTTGAGGGGTCGACTGCTAATACGCGTCAAAAAATATCGAGAGAGGTGTCAAAAGACGCGTATTAATCTCGAGAACAATAATCCGAAGGCGCAAAAGAAAAATTTTAACGCGTTCAAAAGATATTAACGAAAACCCGAAAAAAGACCCGCGGGTACCTCCGAAACCGGGGGTCGGATCCATAGTATTTTTGCGCACCGCCACGGTGATGCACAATTTTTTTTGGGGGTACAAACAACCACATGGAAATCGCCAACTTCAAATGCAAATATCTCCGGACAGAGATAAAATTTTTTTGGTAATAGTCTAGTTGAGGGGTCGACTGCTAATACGCTACCAAAAATATCGAGAGAGGTGTCAAACGACGCGTATTAATCTCGAGAACAATAATCCGATGTGTTGGAGGTCCTCTAATTTAAAATAAAAACAGCCGCTCTTCTGAACAATAAAGAATGTTTATTTCGACTTACTTCAACGTCGGTTAGATACACACAGATAGAAAAGAATTATTCGTAAGTTAAAATGGCGAATACAAAGAAAGAATTCGCAAAGCAAAAAATGCGATTACAAGTTGCAAATGAAAAACAGAGTTGCCACATGAAATAGAATTTCAACACTCCTCCTCAAATCTGGTATTCATTTGCAGTCACAAATTAATAATTTAACTCAAAAAAAAACTTTGAAGTTATTTTACATGTACTAGATTAAACCTAACAATTTTACAAACTTGTTATGATTTAACTTGCTTAGATTTTTCGTAAATACATCTGCAATATTATCTGAGCTTGAACAATATTGTAATTCAATTAAATTTTTCTGATACATATCTCTTATATGATGATATTTAATTTCTATGTGCTTACATCTTGTATGGTATACAGCATTTTTGATAAGATGTAATGAGCTTAAATTATCACCATTTACAACAATTTTGTCAGGCCTATGTACATTTATTTCGTCCAAAAATTGTTTTATGAACATAACCTCTTTTGCGGCAGTTGACAACGATATGTATTCCGCTTCGGTGCTGCTCAAGGCCACTGTTGATTGCTTCTTCGACTCCCAAGACACCGCACCACCGGCTAAAAGAAATACATAGCCAGTGAACGATTTGCGCTCGAGTGACTCTCCACCCCAATCAGCATCAGCATAGCATTGTATCGGCGTTCCCTTCTTACTGTACGTGAGCGATAAATCAATCGTAGAACATAAATATCTTAACACCCTTTTTGCCGCTGCCAAGTGTTCGCTATGTGGCTCATTATTATGCTGCGCAAGCTTGCACACTGTATGTATAATATCTGGCCTTGTGCACAACGCCAGATACAACAACGAGCCTATCAGCGACTGGTACTCTTGTTTGCCAACGCGCTTGCAACTAGAATCAGCGCATAATATTTGTTGCTTAGGATCAAGTGGTGTTGCTATAGGACGACAGTCTAACATGTCATGTTGTTGCAGCAATTCTTTGATTTGCCCTTTTTGTCGTATAGCTATTGCGCCCCTTTCACCTTCTCTTTCGACTTCCATACTAAGAAATAATTGAACAGGACCCTTATCTACCACTTGCAGTCTTTTCGAAATTTCGTGTTTAATAGAGCTCATTTCTTTCTTGTTTGAGCTGGCTATTAGCAAATCATCTACATACACTGCTAACAAATTGATGTGCCCGTCGTGATGCTTCGTATATACGCAAGGCTCTGTTACACATTGTTTAAAACCAATATTAATTAAAATGTCATGCAACCTCATATTCCATTGACGTCCTGCCTGTTTCAAACCATATAAAGCTTTCTTTAACTTTAAGACTTTATTGGGATACTCGCTGTTTGTAAATGTTTCAGGCTGCACCATATATATTTCGTCATCTATGATACCATTTAAAAACGCAGATGAAACGTCAACATGGTGTAGGTATAGCTGGTACTCTGCAGCTAACGCGAAAATTGTACGGATCGTAGAATACCGCACCACAGGTGAAAACGTATCGGTATAGTTCACCCCATATACTTGGCTGCACCCTTTGGCTACTAGCCTTGCCTTAAATCGATCAATTTCACCGTTCTTGTTTTTCTTGATCGAAAATACCCATTTGCACTTTATGGTTTTCTGATTTTTTGGTAAATCTACTAGCTCCCATGTATCGTTGTCTAAAAGAGCTTGATATTCAGCACACATTGCTTTACGCCACTCACTTGCATGGTCGCTAGACATGGCTTCACCCACTGTATTCGGAATATCAACATCATAGAGAAAATTTGCATAATGGTATTCTTTCTTTGGCCTTCCTGGTTTCCCTGACCGCACCAACTTAGGCCGACCAGGTCCTACTTGTTTAGTAGCAGGCTCTTCATCACTTTCTTCTTTTGCAGATTTATAATCACTCTCTGGGTCGTCTTCAGCACTAACACGTTCATTATCTAGCTTGTCTTCAGTGCTAACACATTCACTTTCTGGCTTGTCTTCAGTGCTAACCCACTCACTCTTTAGCTTGTCTTCAGTGCTTACACATTCACCTTCTGGCTTATCTTGATTTGACTTTAAAATAAATAAATCAACGTTTAGATTTTCTTTCGGAATAGTTGGTTCTATAAATGATACATCACGTCTTAAAATAATTCCTCTTGTGGCAGAATCATACAAGCGATAGCCCTTGGTAGCACTACCGTAACCAACCATTACATACGCTTTTCCCTTAGCATTAAATTTACTTTTAGGTTTTTTATCTAAGGCGTAAGCCACTGATCCAAATGTTCTTAGATGTGACACAACTGGTTTTCTTTTATACCATGCCTCATAAGGCGTCATTTCATCAACTGCTTTTGTTGGTGACCTATTTCGCAAGTAGGCTGCAGTATTTACAGCTTCTGCCCATAATGTATCACTCAAATTCGCACCAATTAGCATGCTCCGTGCCATCTCTACCAATGTCCGGTTATAGCGTTCAGCTACACCATTCTGCTGCGGGGTGTAGGGTACCGTGAACTGATGCAAAATGCCACAATCTTTTACATACTCCTGAAACAAATTATTTGTGTATTCAGTGCCATTGTCACTTCTAATAGCTTTAATTAGACACCCAGTTTGACGTTCAGCGAAAACCTTGAATTCTTTAAATTTACTGAAAACTTCGCTTTTGTGCTTCATTAAATAAACAAAACCATATCTTGATTTGTCATCTACAAATGTCAATACGTATTTCGAACCACCAGCCGATGTTTTTACTGGCCCAAATACATCTGTATGTACTAGTTCAAGTAATTCGCTTGCTCGATTTGAACTTGATGTAAATGGTTTTGTTACACATTTACTCTGCATACATACAACACACTGAATAGATTTTGGCACATTTACTTGAAGCCCGTTCACTAAATTTTTGTTTACAAGCATACGCATTGTAAGGCAACCCTTATGATAAGTGTTGAGTGACCATAACATCAATCATTAAATATTAACCACGTCAATTTTTGTGACCACACCAATCACTCACCATGAGGGTTACCTTCATAAACGTCACTTCGAATGACGCCAATTAATTTCGCGCATTCAACTCGTCAAGAAGCAAAGTTTTCAGCAGCTCACATATATATATATATATACATATATATTAAATTTTCTAAGTTTGTGAACATTTTTATATTCAACAAATAAATTTTAAAAAGAATATATTTAAAGAGTAAAGTTCATCAGTTTCTTGTTTTGGTATTAGAAGCAGTGTATGTGCGAGAAGTCTACGCAATTAATACTGTGTGCTTTACTCAAGTTGCGTTAAAGCTTTTTGGGCGATAACCTGCGTCAACTACGACGCAAGAATAAAGATGACCACGATGGTCATCTTACATGGCGACCGTGACAATGGTCGTCTTACATGGCGACCGTGACGATGGTCGTCTTACATGGCGACCGTGGCCATGCCTGCGGCAAAAGATGGCTCCGGGGAAGAAGAAAATTCCCTGCAGTACAAAATCAATTTAAGGTTTTAAAAAAAATATATATATATATGTGCGTGGGGTTATGGACGAAAAAAGTGCGTGGTGGTTGTGCTAATGCAAAAATACGTAAAATAATATAAAAGACAAAGAAAAACTTTGCAAAAATTACATGAAGTAGCATAGAATCATAAAAAGACTACAAAACATTATAAATTACAAAAAGACTACAAAAAAAAAAAATCATCTTAAAATTTCAAGCACTACAAAAATTACAAAATTTCTAAAAAGTACAAACAAATATATATATCAAAAGAAAAACTACAAAAATTATAAAATTTCAAAAAAAAAACCAAAACTACAACGAAAAGTGGACTTTTACCCAAAAATTTACATTTAAAATACATATAAAAGAAAATATACATATATACATTTTTGAAAATATAAAGAAGTGTTAGAAAGTTGTGATGGGCTGGAACATACATACACATATATGTTAAAATTTTTTGAACTGGCTGTACTATGCCATAACGGTGATATTAAAAACCAGTGACGCCTTTGCAGAGCACCGTTAATAGCGGTTAATATAACCCCAAGCCATTTACTCATCCACAAAAATTCGAGAAAGCAAAAGAAGCTAAAAGACAGAAGCAAGAACGAGAGGCAAATAGGAAAAGCTTCATTTGGTAACGGCAGCAACGGAAGACAACACCAACAACAACAAATTTCAGCAGCATACAACCAAAGGCAGCAAGCAAAGCAGAAAAAGGTGGTACAGTACCATAATATATACGTATATAAAATTTTAACTTTGTACATACGTAGGTAGTTTGGCTTTCTCAGTATAAATACATGTATACTATAAACTTAGCAACAATTTTTCGTAATACACATGTAGCCTTCGCATGTAGCAACACAATTTGACACTTTTGATTATAAACATACTTTTCTTAAACATTTGTTTACTACGCATGTAGCAACATACTTTTTCTACTTTAAAGACAATAACATGTTAAACTAATTAAATTAAGAAATTGAATTTTTCAAATTACTTACATACATAAAACAATTATATTGAAATATAAACATATAAACATTTAAATATCGCCAAAAATTCGAATGCACATTAAATATAATTTCAAATATACGGCCATCACATGCATATTATCACGCATATATTACTATATTCTTTCTTTTTCGAACATTAATATGGAACTGGAATTTTTTTATTTTAAATGCGAACACTGCTTCGTAATAAATACAATCGGAAAAAAATATTTTTTCAAATTTATACATTTTTTTTTAAAACCTTTTTTTGAAACGCAAATTATACATCAATTCTATATGTATAATACCAAAAATATCAAATCTTTTCGCCAAAATTTTGCGATAGTTATTCAAACCTAATCAATTTTGGAAAATTCTCATTGACTTTAAATATCAACATATACGGGTTACAGTCAATCAGAGTAATGGTGAAAATTTATTTTATCGGTGAAAGCTTACTTTTCTCTTTTTCCAATTATTTCTTCAGAAATTAAGCATCATAGATGTCTAAACATTTACATATTTTTTTTTGCAACAAATACAGTGCCATTCAAATAGTTAACAATTCCTTCGAAGCATCACACGAATACAGTGTATTCCAAATATTTCAACATATCTTACATTTGCGACTCTTTTCAAACTGTGTATTATATACAGTGTCTTTCAAATATCCCAACAGTTTTTTCTCTTTGCATTATTAAACGAATACAGTGCGGTTAAAATATTTCAACATTCACTTAATTAACAAAATAAGTCTTAAATACAGTGCCTTTCGAATATGCGAATCTTTACCATTTACCAATTAACTCATCGATTTTGAATATTTCGAATATTCTCTGATTTTTAAACAAAAAAAAAAAAAAATTTTTTTTAAATTACAAACCACAATTACTGAGCGAATGAATAGTTTCAAATTCATTCTTATATAAACAGTGCCTACAGCGTTAGTTTTAACATTTTTCCGAATTTTTTTTATGAAACATTTTTTTTCTGCCACGGAGGTAAACATTTTCAATAAATGTAATAAAGTTTTCAGATGTCAGTTGTCAAATGTCAGATTTTGATTCCAATTTCAAAAATTTACGCTCTAATTTCACTAAAGTTACTAAACGAGTTTTAAATAACCGATCTATCTCAGCGAAAAAATCAATAGAATATGAAGATGCTTTAATTAAAAGCTATAACCAAATCATAATACAAGTAAATTCATATTTTGAAAATCGAGATAAACCTAGTTCAATAATCGAAAGTTTGTCAAAGTGCAGAGAACAACTCACTAAATGCTTTTCTAGAATTAACTGCAATATAAAAATACCCAAAGATCTTTCTGAATTAATACAAGAAAGCGAATCAAGTTCGGATTTTGACACTGAGGAAGAATTATCCGACGCATCGACAACTTCAGCTTACAAAGCTAGTATTATTAAAAAAAGTCACGTATCTTTTCTTGAGGATTTCCCTGGATTTTCCAATTCACTCCACAATAATAATTTAGACACAATTAGCGAAGAACAACCAACAATGGCGACTTCAGAGCAAAAGAAAACTTTTATTACTATGTGTGCATCCATAATTAGAGAAAACTACAGCGGCGATCCGCTTTCACTTGCATCCTTTATAGATAAAATAGTTTTGATAGAAGATTTGATGGAAGAAAATTTGACAAATACTTTCATTTCGTTTATAAAATCCAAGTTAGAAGGGAAAGCGCGTGAGGCAATTCCAAATGAAGTAACAACAATTCAACAAATAAAAGATGCATTAAAAGGTAGAATAAAACCTGACAACTCAAAAGTTGTTGCAGGAAAAATCGCATCGTTAAAAGTTTTTAATAACAATCATACTGAATTCGCTAAACGTGTTGAGGAACTCTCCGATGCTTTAGAACGATCATTAGTTATAGAAGGAATGACTCAGGAAAAAGCGCACGAAATGGCAGTCGAACAAACCGTCAACGTTTGTCGGCTTAACACTCGCTCAGACCTAGTAAAATCAATTTTAGCGTCAACTACGTTTACTGACTCTAAGGATGTAGTTGCGAAGATGATCGTAGAACAAAATAACCAAACAAGTGAAAGGCAGGTACTAGCGTTCAGATCACGTTATAACAGGCAAAATAATAGTTTTCGAGGTAACTTCAGGTCAAATCAATATAATAGGAACAACTTTTCGAGGTACAACAACAATTTTAACAGAAACAACAATAGCAATTATAGGCATAATAACAACAATAATTATGGCTCGCGAAATAATGGTAATTTTCGAAATAATAGCAGGCCCGTAAACAGAAACAACAACAATAACAACAGTAACAACAACAATCGACGTTCAAATACTACAAATAATGCTAGTGTACGCACTTTAAACGCCAACGGCCCTCAGGAGCGAACACTGGGGGACCAGAATCTGAATTAAATAACGTCTTTCAAAATAAATCAATTTATTGTCTAAACCTGAACTACTCAGATTTTATCGAACTGAATTGCAATGACTCTTTTAAAACATGCACTTTCTTAGTAGATACACAGGCTGACATATCAATTATAAAACTTTCAAGTTTAAAACAAAATGTTTCTATAAATAACAACAATATTATAAATATAACGGGTGTTACGACAGATACAGTTTCAACATTGGGTACCATTAAAACAGAACTTTTTTATTCAAATTTTTCAATTCCACATACTTTAAATGTAGTAGATGACAAATTCAATATACCGTCAGATGGTATTTTAGGCAAAGACTTTTTGAAAAAATACAATTGCATCATAGACTATGCAAACGAGAGCATAACTATTGGCATTGGCAAAAATATTCATAAAATTTCAATTTTACATAATACAACCGATAATACATTGATAATTCCTCCTAGATGCGAAGTTTATCGCTTATTTAAGCTGAAAAAATCTAAACATCCAGTTTTTATAGACGCACAGGAAATTTGTAGTGGTGTGTTCACCGCAAAGTGTATTGTTGACACCAACAATCCGATAATAAAGGTTTTAAACGTCACTGACGAGGTAAAATACGTAAGAAATTGTAACATAGTTACGGATGAAATCACCAACTATAACGTGTATAAAATCAATGATCTTTCAAAAGATTCGAAAAGGTCAGAGGAATTAAAATCAATTTTAGAAAAACAAATGCCAAACTATGCCAAACCAAAACTTCTCGATTTATGTCTAAAATATGATGATATTTTTGCACTAAAGACCGATCGTATGACACTTAACAACTTTTATGAACAGAAATTACGATTGACAGATACAAATCCTGTTTACATAAAAAACTACCGTTTACCATACTGTCAGAGAGAGGAAATTAATAAACAAGTTGATAATTTATTGCAAAACGATCTTATAGAACACAGCTATTCCAACTATAATAGTCCATTGATACTTGTGCCAAAGAAAAACCCAAATGGACAGAAATCCTACAGGATGTGTGTTGACTTTAGAGCCGTAAACAAAAAATTGATAGCAGACAAATTCCCACTTGCACGAATAGACGATATTCTTGATAATCTAGGCAGAGCCAAATATTTTTCTACATTGGATCTGTATTCAGGTTTCCACCAAATCCCATTAAATAAAGATTCTAGAGACATCACTTCATTCAGCACTGATCGCGGTGCTTTTCGATGGAAAGTTTTACCATTCGGCTTAAACGTAGCTCCGAATTCATTCTCAAGAATGATGTCAATTGCCTTTTCAGGAATTTCTCCAAACCAAGCCTTTTTATATGTCGATGATCTTATAGTCATTGGGTGCAGCGAAGCTCACCATCTTAAAAATTTAGAACAAGTCTTTCAAACATGCAAAAAATTTAATTTGCGTCTTAATCCCGAAAAATGCAACTTCATGCGTTCAGAAGTCACTTTCCTAGGACACAAATGTTCGTCAAAAGGTCTACTTCCAGACGATTCCAAAATAATTGCAATAAAGAAATATCCGAAACCTTCCGATAAAGATGCAGTAAGACGATTCGTGGCATTCGCCAATTACTACAGAAGGTTTATACCAAATTTTGCTTCCATAGCAGCACCTTTAAATAAACTTAGCAGGAAAAGAGTGGAATTTAAATGGGACCAATCATGTGATATAGCATTTGAAAAACTTCGAAAATCTTTAATTTCTCCTCAAATTCTCCAATACCCAGACTTCAAAAAGGAATTTATAATTACTGTCGACGCTTCAAAAATTGGTTGTGGTGCCATTTTAAGCCAAAATAAAGATGGCATTGACTTACCAATTTGTTTCGCGTCCAAATCATTTAATAATTCAGAACAAAAGAAATCAATAATTGAGTTAGAGCTTTTAGCCATATTTTTTGCAATAAAACAGTTCAGACCATACATATATGGCACACACTTTACAGTCAAGTCCGATCATCGTCCATTAGTTTACTTGTTCAATATGAAAGATCCCTCTTCAAAACTTTCACGTATCAGACTTGAACTGGCAGAGTACAACTTCACTATTGAATACATAAAAGGTAAAACGAACGTAGGAGCAGATGCACTCTCTCGCATCACAATAGAAGAAATAAAAAATTCAGGAACATCAATTTTAGCAGTACAGACAAGATCACAGACAAAACAAGAACAATTAATGCAACAAGAAATACTCAAAGAAGAAAAAGTAAAAGAAAACATAAAATTACAAGTTTATGATAATTTTTCAAACAAATTTTCAAAGAAAATACCCAGAGTAAAATCACAAATACATTATGATAAAAGTGGTAAAATTACGAATTTTGAATTAAATGCGCATCTAAAACACAAGAAGATTGAGTTAATTAAGGTTGCGTGTGCTAACAAAATAATACATTTAGATGAATTACTTTTGAAGCTACAAAAAGAAGCTGGCAAGCGCAATATTAATATAATTGAATTGCAAAAAAATGATAATCTTTTTAAATATTTTTCGATATCAGATCTGAAAACCACTGGGAATAAAATTTTAAAACATTTAGAAATCGTCCTAACCGAACCCGTAGAAACTGTGACAGACGAAGACAAAAAACAACAATTAATAACAACTTACCATACCGACCCAATTTTAGGAGGACATTTCGGTAGCAAAAAAGTTTATGCAAAACTCAGAACCAAATATTATTGGAAAGGCATGACGCGCGATATAGCGAAATTTGTTAAAAACTGCGAAAAATGTCTTTTGAATAAGGTTAAGCCAAAAACAAAAGAAAATTTAGTCCTAACCGAAACACCATGTAAGCCATTCGACATTGTTGTCATTGACACTATAGGACCTCTACCTCAATCCGATAATGGTAACAAGTTCGCTGTCACCATTATATGCGATCTCAGCAAATACTTAGTAACGATTGCGATACCTGACAAAAGTGCAAAAACGGTCGCATCAGCTATTTTTGAAAATTTCATACTAATATATGGCATTATGAAGACGATTAAAACTGATTTAGGTACCGAATACAAAAATGAAATTTTTTCAGAGTTAACAAAACTATTAAAAATAGAACATAAATTTTCCACAGCGTACCATCATGAAACCCTTGGCACAGTAGAGCGAAATCACAGAGTTTTCAATGAATATTTAAGATCTTTTCTAAATCCCAATTTTTCCGACTGGGATGTTTACTTGAAATATTTCACTTTTCTTCATAACACAACAACAAACACAGTATTCGATAATAAATTCTCACCATATGAATTAGTATTTGGCAAAGCAGCTAATTTACCAAAAGAACTGCAAACCGATAAAATAGACCCGATTTATAACATAGAAAACTATTCGAAAGAAGTTAGATTTCGTTTTCAAAAAACTCACGAAATAGCGAATAAAACAGTTACAGAACACAAATTAAAAAATCAAACCGGATATAACAAAAGTTCACAACCAATATCTGTCAAGGTATTTGACAAGGTATTGCTTGAAAAAGAACCCCGCGACAAGCATAGTAGTATCTATATTGGTCCGTATACCGTAATAGGTATTGACGGCGTAAACGTCACGTTAATTGATGACGAAACGAAAAAGAAAAAAATAGTACATAAAAATAGAATAAGAAAAATTAATTAAATTAAATTTTTAAATTCAAGATTATTTAAAGTTAATCTCTATTGTTAAATTAGAAATAAAATGTTTTTCTTCCAAACCTGAAAAAAAGACAATGAATTCAAATAAATTTAAACAATCATTAAAAATTAAGAACTTAATTCATACAGTAGAATTAAAACACAAAAAATTGTTTTTAATTATAAAAATTAAATTTAAGTCCTACTTTAGAATTAGACTTTAGAATTTCATTTTTAATTTAGATCTAAACATAGATGTAGATTTAAATTTAGTTTAACAGTCTTAAACTTTTATTAAGATAAAATACATCACGTTTGGGACAGAAGAATTTGGCCAATTCTTCTTTTCCAAAGGGGGATGATGTAAGGCAACCCTTATGATAAGTGTTGAGTGACCATAACATCAATCATTAAATATTAACCACGTCAATTTTTGTGACCACACCAATCACTCACCATGAGGGTTACCTTCATAAACGTCACTTCGAATGACGCCAATTAATTTCGCGCATTCAACTCGTCAAGAAGCAAAGTTTTCAGCAGCTCACATATATATATATATATACATATATATTAAATTTTCTAAGTTTGTGAACATTTTTATATTCAACAAATAAATTTTAAAAAGAATATATTTAAAGAGTAAAGTTCATCAGTTTCTTGTTTTGGTATTAGAAGCAGTGTATGTGCGAGAAGTCTACGCAATTAATACTGTGTGCTTTACTCAAGTTGCGTTAAAGCTTTTTGGGCGATAACCTGCGTCAACTACGACGCAAGAATAAAGATGACCACGATGGTCATCTTACATGGCGACCGTGACAATGGTCGTCTTACATGGCGACCGTGACGATGGTCGTCTTACAGCATGCTGTCATAGTTCAAATGACCATACCGTGCATGCCACTTCATTGCTTCATTCTGCTGGCCTGCAAAGAATAACATTTTCTTATTTTCTGTGAACAAAAATATACCACCAACTTTGTTTCCACGCAATATTACGCTGCCGTTGTTTTCATATACCGTGACAAAATCTTTTGCAAATTTAACACAAAGGTTATTTTTCACTGCTTTCGATACTGAAATAAAATTGCATTGCAATACAGGAACATAAAGTACATCAATCAGCTGGATTTCTTTCCCTTCTGCTTTTAGTCGAACTGTTCCCTTTCCCATTGCTTCTATACATTTGTTACCAGCTAACAAAATGTTTTCATTGTATTCATTCAACTCATCGAACATGTTTCTGTCACAACACATATGCGACGTGGCTCCGCTATCGATACACCATACGTTCGACTGCAAGTTGTTTGACTCAAACGCTGAGAACAGAGTAAATGCTTTTGGTTTCTCGTTTGTTTTATCTGTCTGTTCCTGGTTTTTGTTGCTTTTGTTGCATTGTGCAGCAAAATGACCCGTGCGTCCACAACTAAAACATTTTAAGTTCGATCGATTTCTAGAACATTTACTTCGCTGCGACGACTTGCTGCCACTGCTTTTACCCTTTTCATGTGCCATGAAAACTTGCACGCTACTTTCTGCAATAGGCGACACACTCATTTTTCGACGTTGCTCTTCCTCAAGCAATTTAATTTTTAACAAACTCAGCTTTGGAAGCTCATCGCGTGACTCTAACGCGACAACTAAATTTTCGAAAGACTTCGGAAGACTAGCTAGGAGCATTATTACAAATAACTCCTCCTGCAGATCTATACCAATTTCTGCTAGCTTCTCAACTATACTCGAAAAATTGCTTAGATATTGTTGTACTTTATCACTTTCTGCCATGCGCATATCCAGTAGCTGCTTAAATAAAGACACCTTTCGCGCAGGGCCTTTTGGTCGATGTATATCCTGCAACACACTCCATGCTTCTTTTGCTGTTTTGCATTTTTTCACGTAGGCAATTTGTATTGGCGTTAGGCTTAACACAATTGTTGCCATGGCCTTCTCATCACTCGATTTCCATGCTTTTTGTTCAGCGTCTTCGGCTTCTGTAGCTGGCTGCATAAGTGCACCTGACACCACATCCCAGAGCTCCTTGTATACAAGTATACTTTTTACTTGAACGCACCATGCGTCATAGTTGGACTCATCCAACTTCTCAACATTAAAAAACGAGGAATTGTTCATTTTTCTTAGCACTTTATGTAGGGGCTGGGCCCATAACCTGTTGGAGGTCCTCTAATTTAAAATAAAAACAGCCGCTCTTCTGAACAATAAAGAATGTTTATTTCGACTTACTTCAACGTCGGTTAGATACACACAGATAGAAAAGAATTATTCGTAAGTTAAAATGGCGAATACAAAGAAAGAATTCGCAAAGCAAAAAATGCGATTACAAGTTGCAAATGAAAAACAGAGTTGCCACATGAAATAGAATTTCAACACGATGGCGGAAAAGAAAAATTTTATCTCTGTCCGGAGATACTTGCATTTGAAGTTGGCGATTTCCATGTGGTTGTTGTTGTGTTTGTACCCCCAAAAAAAATTGTGCATCACCGTGGCGGTAGCCACGGTTATATCACACACCCGGACTTGGCATGGCGTAGCCCAGGGTTATTTTTTATAATCGGGGCCGAAGGCCGCCAACGCAAAAAGGTGTTCTGCGCAAAAATACTATGGATCCGACCCCCGGTTTCGGAGGTACCCGCGGGTCATTTTTCGGTTTTTCGTTAATATCTTTTGAACGCGTTAAAATTTTTATTTTCCGCCTTCGGATTATTAATACTGATGTCAAGACGCGTCGTTTGACACCTCTCTCGATATTTTTGCTAGCGTATTAGCAGTCGACCCCTCAACTAGACTATTACCATTTTTTTTCCGCCATCGGATTATTGATCTCGAGATTAATACGCGTCGATTAATGACCGTAAAATGACTAGTAAAATGACGTGGAGCGTTTTTGGAGGGTTATTTCCTATTTCTATTACTAATATTTTTTCGAAAAATCGCAAAGAAACAACACAGTTAACGGATGTCAATTTAATTTGGCAGCAAAATGGTGTCAATTGTCAACAAATGTGTCAGCTAAGCAAACTCCTTGTGATTGAATCATGAATTTGTTCAACCATATTTGAATACATTGCTTTTCGAACGCATTTCGATCTCCAGTGTTGATTACTGCGAACGAACTTATAGCCATTGTTTACTATATAGTTTGGCAGCTTAAGTAGAGGTTATGTTGCGAATAGAGTGGAAGGCAGTGGACTAGGCAGTCGAATGTCATATAATGAAGGAATGGTGTTCGGAGATTTTTCCAAGTTACAAAAAAAAATGATAAAAGCTTTAATATAAATAAAACTATTGTTTCAATAACAACAAAAACGCCATATATATTCTGTATACATAAATTTGTAAGGATTATCTCACTTTAAAATTTGAATTAAATAATCTAAAGTTTTTTTTTGAAACTGAGTCGAGAACTGTGCGTGTGAATGTGCGAATTTTCACCGATCAGCTGTTAGTTGCGCTACTTGGTAAAATTTACAATGCTTATAGCTGTCAAAATATTGAAGTAATAAATTTGTGGTCCAATTTCGTTTTCCTCGAGTTGAGTTCATTAATTTTTGATATTTGTTGCAATTTTGCAAAAATTCAAAAAAAAAAAAGAACTAAATATCATGAAATAAACAAATTCGAAGTTGATAACTAAAATTGCGGCACGTCGATTACAAGTGCGAGTGCGTGTGAGCTGCAATTACCCGTTGAAGGTCTAAAAGCATAGGGGCGGGAGGTGATTATTTTTGGTTTTTTGTGGAATACTTTTCATGTAATTTTTCCCAATACTGGTGGTGGTGCAGTGAAAGTTTTGTGCTAGCTGTTCGTTTTGATATTTGCCTTTTTCTTTGTTTCCTACACAAATTAAAAATCGCAATTAGAAATTGTCAAAGACGTGTAAGTACATATATAGAATGTGTGTATGTGTCTATTAGGGAATATAATTTTCGATTTTTATCCTATTTCATGGTTGTACGTGGAAGCTTTGAGAATAAAGACATTCACTAATCTTATCATTATTATATTCTATTTTATATTTTTAAGCATGAATAAGTTAAGTTAATTATGGAAACATGTAGATATATATGTACATAAATATGTGCATAGGAACCTATGTAGACAGCGTTAATCTGACTTATGTACTTAGTGTCAAGGACAAGTCCGATTGACATTGCCAATGGTTAATTATTCCTATTTTTTTATTTGTTTTTGTATTCCATATCTGTTGATGCTGCTCGTCGTCCTTGGCCGACAAAAACGTGTCTACGTCCTATGTGTCCTTCAGCATAAAATTATCCATCGACCGCGTCAATAAAAATATTCATGCACACAAAAAGTATATGTCTTTACTCCAGCAAATAGAGGACTGTTCTAATGTGCTCAGGATATTGTTACAATTTGATTTAATAATTTCAACTGGAAAGTAACCTTAAAACTGGCATTGGATACAAAGAACGAAGTGCGCTCTGAACAGCTCCAAAATATACTGGACACATTTTCTTAAATATACGAATTTTGAACGTGAGCTTTTTGTAGTTTTTACATTTTGAGTATCTCTCAAAATATTTTGCTTTGTACCGGCCAAAGAAATGTCCGATTCCGATGCTAGCAAAGAGGAAAAGTGGACATGTGATTATTGCACTTATGCGAATTTTCCTTCTTCGCTTAGATGCACTATGTGCAAAGGTTCAAAACCGAACGTAAATGAGGATATATTTCGGTATATTTTGATTTTAGATTAAATAAAATGCTAACTTATATTTAAAACCATTTGCCATTTCAGTTTGAGTCCACCACAAACCGCATTTGATGGCGATGAAGAGCAGCGTGGCGCAGCAGCTGATGTCGTTGAAGCATCTAGCTTTAATGCTTACTACTCACAAACACAGCGCAGTCAAGACGTACCGCCAATTACATTACCACCAGCAACTGCCTGTACTTCAGAATGCCCCAAGTGGGCATGTAAAATGTGCACCTATTTGAATTGGCCACGTAGTTTACGTTGTGTACAATGTTGCACTAAACGTGGCGCTACTGCTGTTGATATAAATATGATAGAGCAACAGGTTTGTAATAGTGATGAAGATGCAGCAACTGCATCGGCTATGGATACAATTGATAGTGCACAAGTATATAGAGATAGGCGACCAAAAAAGTTGGATGTTAGTGATTGTGGTGCTGTTATAACCAACATTACAAATACTACTAGTACTATTTCAACATCCAACAATATTAAACATCATTTAAAATCTTTACGTATTGCAAATGATATGGATTTAAATGCTAGTAATTTAGCAGAATCAAATAGAAATGAAGCAAGCAGTCACAATGCGCAATATATTAAAAACGCAAATGTTGGTTGCTATAATCAATCTATAGGCGGTGGCGCTGCAGCTTCAAATAGACTTAGGCTATTTGAACAATCGTCCACTATTACTAATTTGATTAATGCTTCTACTACTGCTACAACAACAACGGTTAATACAACACATTTGAATAATATCGCTAATACGTCACAACAACAACAAAACAGTTCATCCACATCTTTGCAGAATTGTTATGTAGCCAAATGGGCTTGTCATGTATGTTACAAGATTGTAATCATTTGTTAACCCAATTTATAAAAATTTTGGCCGTTCTTCCCCATTAGGCATGTACTTATGAAAATTGGCCAAAAAGTCTTAAATGTTCAATGTGTGGCGAACCGCGTGATGGTAATGCAACTAGCATTACGTCATTGGGAGATAATAACACCATCAACACCACCACTTCAGCTTCGGTTTGCAACAAATCGCCTAGCGCTAAGGATGAGAATCATGATATAACAGTTTCAACGAATAATTCATTCAACAAGAAACATATATACCAACTAGGTTAGTAAAACACTCATCTCCTTATTGTACACGTATTTTAAAACTATCTTCGTACACATTGATTTACTTCCCGTAGGATCTTCTGAGACTATAAACAACTGTGATACAATGCAAGAGCGTCAAGAGCGGCGCCAACGACAAATAAGGCAACAGGTTGATTGGCAATGGTTAAATGCTTGCCTGGGTAATAAAAACCAATTTAATTCCTTTTTTCATATTTCTTAAGCATGGATTTGAATATTTCATTCTTCAAAGGTGTTGTGGAAAATAACTACAGCGCTGTGGAGGCATATTTGTCGTGTGGTGGTAATCCTGCACGCGCTTTAACTGCTACTGAAATTGCTATACTTAATCGCAACTCAGCTTTTGATGTTGGACACACCCTCATTCATTTGGCGATACGTTTTCATCGTGAGGAGATGTTACCTATGTTGTTAGCACAGATATCGGGATCTGGTCCGGGGATTAAGCGCGTCCCGTCCTATGTTGCACCAGATTTAGCTGCTGATATACGTAGGCACTTTGCTAATACGTTGCGTATGCGTAAAACTGCATTCAATTGCTTATATGTACAAGAGCATGCCACATTCGCTTTGCCAGTTGAAATAGAAGAATTGCCAATCCAAATTCAAGAGCAACTGTATGATGAACTTTTGGATCGTGATGCGCAGAAACAATTAGAAAATTCTCCACCTGCTCTAAACTGGTCACTAGAGATAACAGCACGTTTAGGCTCCCGCCTCTTAGTCTTATGGAATCGTAGCGCAGGTGATTGTCTCTTAGATTCAGCAATGCAAGCAACTTGGGGTGTGTTCGATCGGGATAATACACTAAGACGCGCCTTGGCAGATACGTTACATCAATGTGGTCCAATGTAAATATTTATTTAGTATCAGGTATCGCAATCATACCCATACTGTGATTTTTCCTTTTTTTTGTATTTTTAGTTTTTATACACGTTGGAAAGAATATGAAAAGTGGCAAGCATCAATGTTACAATTTACATTGGAAGATGCTCAATGGCAAGATGATTGGAGTAATTTGCTTTCCTTAGCTAGCCAACCGGGTTCTTCATTGGAACAGCTGCACATATTTGCTTTGGCTCATATACTGCGTAGACCAATTATTGTTTATGGAGTAAAATATGTAAAAAGTTTTCGTGGAGAAGATATTGGCTATGCGAGATTTGAAGGTAAATTTTTAAATTTTGATGTTGTTGTGGTCTTGACGATAAAGACATTCCCAGAAGGTATTGGGTACTGGTTTCGGTGTTGATGGCCCTTTGTGGATATAAGTCCTGCACCTTCCGGTAACTGGTACCATTAGGGTACTAGCCCGACCATCTAGAGAACGACTTGGTATATTCACGTTGAGCCTCCCAGGTCATTTTTGGACAGTCTCTAAAAAGATAGAGAATTTTGTGAATATTTGACTTCAACTGTCAAAAAGCTTTCGACGTATTTATGGATCTTCTCGATTCTCGTGAAAACTTCAGGACCTTTTCCGGATTATTTTCGGTGCCTTTTGGGATTTACTTTGATGGTAAATTTTTAAGTTTTGATGCTGTTGTTGTGGCTTTAACGATAAATACAGTCCCAGAAGGTATTGGTTTCGATGTTGATGGCCCTTTGCCGGATATAAATCCTGCACCTACTGGTAACTGGTACCATTAAGGTACAACCCGACCATCTAGAGAACGACTTGGTATGTTCACGTTGAGCCTCCCAGGTCATTTTTAGGACAGTCTCTAAAAAGATGAGAGACAATTACCTCAGAATTTTGTGAATATTTGACGTCAATTGTCAAAAAGCGTTCGACGTATTTATGGATCTTCTCGATTCTCGTGCAAACTTCAGGACCTTTTCCGGATTATTTTCGGTGCCTTTTGGGATTTACTTTGATGGTAAATTTTTAAGTTTTGATGTTGTTGTGGTTTTATCGATAAATACAGTCCCAGAAGGTATTGGGTAGTGGTTTCATGTTGATGGCCCTTTGCCGGATATAAGTCCTGCACCTACCGATAACTGGTACCATTAAGGTACAACCCGACCATCTAGAGAACGACTTGGTATGTTCACGTTGAGCCTTCTAGGTCATTTTTAGGTCAGTCTCTAAAAAGATGAGAGACTATTACTTCAGAATTTTGTGAATATTTGACGTCAATTGTCAAAAAGCTTTCGACGTATTTATGGATCTTCTCGATTCTCGTGCAAACTTCAGGGCTTTTTCCGGATTATTTTCGGTGCCTTTTAGGATTTACTACGGGCATTTTTATTATATTTGTTCAACTTCAAAATATTTAAAAACTATTTGAGAACCGGGGATTTTTGTTATTATATTTCGGAGACAGCAAACCTTATGTCAGTCCCATTTCGCGAATACTTTGGGACTTTTTCGGGATTATGTTTTGAGTTATTTGGAATCATTTTGGAACTTCTTTAATACTTTTTTGACTGAAAATCGATATCAATATGTTAAATTTCTGTTGTTGTTGTAGCAATGCTTCGCCCCACCTAACAGCCGCGACCGATCACAAATTGTCATCAATATCCTCTAACGGGAGTCCAAGGAAACTTGCTGTTTCAACAGGGGTGGACCATAAGGAAAGTGGTGTTTGAGGCGTTTGTTCCACATTACAATTAAAGAGATGGTTGGTGTCATGTGGGGACACATTGCAAGCGGGGCATACATTTTGTGTGTCGGGGTTGATTCTGGATAGGTAAGAGTTTAACCTGTTACAGTATCCAGAACGAAGTTTAGCAAGAGTGACACGCGTTTCCCTGGGGAGTATGCGTTCGCCCTCCGCGAGTTTTGGAATCTTTTCTTTGAGTACTGGATTCACCGGGCAATTCCCGGCATAAAGGTCCGACGCCTGTTTATGGAGTTCACCAAGGACCTGCTTGTGTTTTTTCGCTTCATACGGCTGGGTTCCCGTATTTCCTCAAAATGCTTACGGAGATGACTCCTTAAGCCCTAGGCGGTGCTGGTTCATCAATCAGATGTCTGTTGGGATGCTCAGGTTTCTGGGTATTCAACAGGAACTGTTTGGTCAGCATCTCATTTCTCTCCCTGATGGGGAGTATTCTCTCCTAATTATGCAGATGGTGTTCGGGGGACATAAGAAGGCAGCCCGTGGCAATTCTGAGAGCAGTATTTTGCCAGGCTTGTAGCTTTTTCCAGTGGGTAATTTTTAGGCTTGGCGCCCATATGGGTGACGCGTAGCACGTAATCGGCTGGCTAATTGCTTTTTGTAGTCATGAGCGTTTCTTTATCTTTTCCCAAGGTACTGCCAGGGAGGGATTTGAGGATTTTGTTACGGCTCTGAATTCTCGGAACAATTGCGGCTGCGTGCTCACCAAAATGTAGATCCTGATCAAACGTCACACCCAAGATTTTGGGGTGTAGGACAGTCGGTAGCGTAGTGCCATCGACGTGGATGTTCAAAATTGTCGACATTTGGGGCGTCCATGTTGTAAATAAGGTCGCGGAAGATTTAGGCGGTGATAATGCCAGGTTCCGCCAGGCGAAAAAACTGGAGAGATCAGGGAGGTAGCCGTTTATTTCATTGCATAGCTCATCGATCGTTGGGCCTGGGCCTGTGGCCATTATTGTGTAGTCATCGGCGTAGGAAACGATTGTGACTCCTTCCGGTGGTGAAGGTAGCTTAGATATGTAGAAATTAAACAAAAGTGGGGATAGGACACCACCCTGTGGCACCCCTTGTTTAATTCTCCTTGGTTTTGATGTTTCGTTTCTAAATTGCACCGATGCCTGCCGACCACCCAGATAATTTGCGGTCCACCTTTTAAGACATGGGGGAAGGGTAGACCCTTCCAGGTCTTGCAGTAACGAGCCATGGTTGACCGTATCAAAAGCTTTTGATAGGTCTAGCGCTACGAGTACTGTTCTATGGTGGGGGTATTGATTTAAGCCGCAATTTATCTGGGTGCTAATGGCATTTAGCGCGGTGGTAGTGCTATGGAGTTTTCTGAAGCCATGCTGATGAGAGGCTAGCTGCAAATTTGCTTGGAAATAAGGGACCAAATTGCTTCAAGGTCTTTGCTACTGGCGATAGGAGAGAGATATCGGACGATACGACTCTCCTATGTTAGCTGGTTTCCCAGGCTTTAGTAGCGGGATCACCTTGGCCATTTTCCATTTCTCGGGTATGACAAAGGTGGAAAGAGACAGGTTGAAGACATGCGCTAAATATTTGAAACCCTCTTTCCCTAGGCTTTTAAGCATCGGCATGGCTATGCCGTCTGGGCCGACTGCTTTGGATGGTTTAGCGCCACCAATGGCGTCCTCAACCTCTTTAGCGGTGATGGTGATTGGTGACGCGCTGAATTTGTGTTTATGTGCGTGTCTATTGGCCCTCCGTCTATCTTTGTCGACAGTAGAATGCATTATATATTGTCGGCAGAAAGCGCTCGCGCATTTTTTCGCATCCAACAGCACTTTGTCGCCAAAGGCGATGGAAACTTTGTCTTTGTGCTTAGTCGGATTCGATAGGGACTTTACGGTGGACCAAAGTTTACCCAACCTCTTAGGTGCTCCTCCCATTTCGCCCGCTTGTGTTCGTCCACAAGCAATCTGATGCGTTGGTTTATATCCCTTATTTGGGGTCGCCTGGATCAAGCTGTCTTATAAGGTCACGTTCTCTCGCTAAGTTTGCGGCCTCCGCCGGGTAGTGGGGCCGGATTTCGGGAATTCTCCCGGCGGGAATGAAACGTGCCGAAGCGGATTCAATGACCTTACGGAAGGCACACTCCCCTTGGCGGGCATCAGTCGGGATAGGAAGGGCAGCAAAGAGGTTGTCTGTAAAAGATTTATATTCTTCCCACTTTCCTTTTTTGAAGTTTATGAAAGTGCGTTTTTCGGTGACGATGAAGTCGGCGGTACGCTCGAGCGAAATAAGTATAGGCAGGTGGTCGGATGCCAATGTTACCATCGGCTGCCAGTTGACGCAGTTTACGAGTTCTGCGCTCACGATTGAGATATCTGGCGAACTGTGATAGCTTCCTACCATACGTGTGGGGCGTCTCCGTTTATTGTGCAGAACGTCGTTTCTTCTATTTGATCGGCCAACATCTCACCCCTACTGTCCGCCCGTAAGTTTGACTGCCATAGATCGTGATGGGCATTGAAATCGCCTAAGATAATGCGATTGTTGCCAGTGAGTAAGGCTCTGATATTAGGGCGGTATCCACTGGAGCAACAGGTGGTAGTAGGGATGTAGATGTTGATGATTTCTAGGTTTGCATCGCCTGACCGGACAGATAGGCCTTGACGTTCTAAGACATTGTCCCTGCGGTCGATGCCAGGATCAAATATATAATATTGCACAGAGTGGTTTATGATAAACGCGAGGCCGCCTCCATTTCCGCTCTCGCGGTCTTTCCTGTGGATATTATACCCAGGGCAGGTTTGCAATGCAGATCTTGCTGTGAGTTTAGTCTCTTGAATCGCAGCAATGCGGATGTTGTGCCGCTTCATGAAATCGACTATCTCCGTAATCTTCCCAGTTAGTCCATTACAGTTTAACTGCAGAATTCTGAAGTGCATAAGGGGGGGGCGCCGCCACTCGGGGGGTAAGTGACGGGTGACTACGCCTGGGTTGTGGAAGGCCAGGACGCAATTGCTGTTGTGGCCCTGGGACTGGGCGTCCTTGGGCAAGCATTGGGGTACCCGGATGATTTGGGTTTGCGACCTGGCAACATGGCGCGATGAAACCCGTCGGGGGGTTGCCGTCGCGGAGACCAGAACATCTAGGAAAGTGGCACCACCCAAGGCAGGAGCTGCATTGGGCGGATGTCGCAAACATATATATTCTGTGCTGGCAAACGGTGCAAACGGAGGTAGGAACTAAGAGTCTGTTTCCCTGACCTACACGATTGCTGCCGGAAAAGAGGGGGGAAGAAGACGGGGCAGGGGCTGATGCTCAGCATTGCTACCGACTATACTACGAAGGTAGTAGTTATGAGTGGTAGCAGCTGTTTGAGTTGTTGGCGCCGTGGGCACGAGCAGCAGCGGGTACTTGTTGTGGCTTGCTGAGCAGCGGGGCCGCTGGAAGGTAGTGGGGGGCGCTTAGGCGTAGACTACGGGACGCCCTTGGGCGTGAACAGCAAGGAGCCACAAAAGATTTATAAGTTACGTGGACGTCGGGTTTTGGGATCAAACCCAGAACAACCTGTCCGATGCAACCATCCCTTACACGAGACACACTGAACAGAGTATGACCGTCCTAAAAATATTCTTTTCCGGCAGATGCAGCAAAACCATTTCTCAGGACCGGGGTCAGGAGACGGACCCGGATTGGATTCGATGCCTTCCCGGAGTAAGAGAATATGGAGCAGTCCTGCTGCAAGGAGCTGCTGGGAGGATGACAATTTGTGGGAGGGACGCAATAAATTAAATGGGGTACACTGAAATGACAGTCATTGGTCGGGAAAAATCCCCAGTCGCTCCGGTACATAGAACCGACTGCCTTGGGAAGCGTTAAAATGTCTGTCGCTTGCGTTGTTGTTGTTGTTGTTGTTGTTGAGCGATAAGGTTGCTCCCCGAAGGCTTTGGGGAGTGTTATCAATGCGATGGTCCTTTGCCGGATACAGATCCGGTACGCTCCGGTACCACAGCACCATTAAGGTGCTAGGCCGACCATCTCGGGAAGGATTTATGTGGCCACATTAAACCTTCAGGCCATCCCCTCCCTCCCCAACCGCAAGTTCTATGAGGAGCTTAGGGTCGCCAGAGCTTCGTCTGTTAGTGAAACAGGATTCGCCGCGAGTAGGTGAGGTTGAAAATTGGGTTTGGAGAAGCTATATATTGCGCTGGCAACCTGAAGGGTTGTGCTACACAGCCCCTTGAATCTGGTATTTTAGTCGCCTCTTACGACAGGCATACCTACCGCGGGTATATTCTGACTACCTAACCCGCTGGGGGTCTTATGGATTTGTTATCGTAGCGTTAACAACAGTTTATTCTCGGGGACAACCGATATCGACGAGTTATTAGTCATCATCCAGTGAGTTTTCTAGCTCCGTATCACGCTCAATTCTCACGGGAGTCTCTGGATCTTTAATTAAAAAAAATTGGCTTATTAAAGGCGATGTTGCCAAACTGAAGACAATAATTTAACAAATTATCTGGCTCACAAATTGAACCAGACATTGGTTTTATCTGGCTCAAATCGTTGTTGTTGCATTTACATTGTTTATCTGGCTCCGGATCATTATGGCCGAATGATGGCTATTAGCTTGTTTACGATGTTTTATCGGCTAAACAGACAAGACGGTTCGTTATCGTTGACACCCCAATATCCAGGAAAAAACGATTGTTATTGACTTTTAAATGTTTAATGGTATGTTCAATTTTAGAATTCATTAGCTTAACACCGGTAATTAAATTTTATTTTTTGGTTTTTTTATTGGGTAAAACTGAAAAGAAGGAAAGAATTACTGGCATATTGCGATGGTACCATTTCGAAAACCGCCACTTCATCATCTTCAGGCAATTTCGTAATTTTTTTCCAACGGCTTTCGCGAGGATCGAACCACGGTCAACTCGCTGCAAATCACAGTCGCCTAACCATTTCGCTTGTTGTACTTGCCTTCTTTGCTAATTTCAGTTTCACCCCATTTCCACACTATCGCTCAATTTTAGTTAAGTTTAGTTTAGCTAATTCAGTCCATGATCAAAAATCTTACGGACTAGATATAATAAAAGCCAAAATAATTAATTTGTTTATTGGCCGTTAATGAATAAATATATATATTTTTCTGTTGGTGAGCTCTAGGCCTCTTTTAAATAAAACAACTCGGTTTGTTGCTTGTATGACTTTGCATCACAGCGGAAGATTCCTGATGATGATCTCAGATTGAGATCGAAATATCGAATAATTAAATACATTGTTATGGAGTTGCATTTACTATGGAATCAGTAAGGAAGGCGGTCGGCATGATGTGTTGGTGCACAGTGGCTAGTCATTGTCGGCTGGGGCGGGTCCTTGCCAACCTTACTGTTCCTGCGCCATAAACAGAAAAAAGTTCCTATCATGCCTATCAAAACGAGCAGCTGTCGAATTCAAAACAAACTGACAGAAGCGCAGAGACCGACTCAAAACGCTTATAATTCAAACTAAAACAACATCCGGCTGAACCGGATGTCACGGACAGACCGTTAACATTCAAAAAAATTCAAAAATCTAAAATTCAAAAAAAACTGGCGCAAAAAAAAATTACCGAACCGGACATGACCGGTTACTAACTCTAAAAACCAAACTAAAAAAAAACTGCTGAAATTAAAATAAAATAACCAAAGGGAAAATAAACATAAAGGGCCGAATATATATAGGGGGCGCCGCGGGTGGTGTTGCGACGCCCGGTGCTTGTCCCACCCTCAATAACCATGGCCACCGACGCACCTGTATTTCGGTGGCCCCTTACCTGTGTGCCCTAAGTGCCTTCTAAACAAGTAAGGAAGTCAGCATTCCCATATTGTCAACAAATTTATTCAATGCTCATTATTACTACTAACATAGATTTCTCTTTTGTTTTCTCTTACTTCCTACTACAAGGGTTTTGGAACCTATTTAAGCTTATAAACAAATTTTTTCGAAAAAATGTTATAGCAATCAAAAAGGCTATATATGTACTAAAATAAAAATATACTATATATGTAATGAAAGAAAATCTTTTTTTTTGTAGAACTTTGGTCAAATGCCCTTTTTTCTCCTTTTTTTTTTTACAAATCTATCTTAGGGCTGTACAGTTTGGATACAACTTCTGCTAATTGGGGCCCCTTACAAAATTAATAGTTGTTGTATTAAAATTACTTTGAGTTTAACTAAACATCAATTCGGTATTACACATAGTATAATGACAGTAATATGTACTATGCGCTGAGAAATTAGTCATAAACGCAACTAGGACTAAACTTGGGGTAAATCCTACCCCTCAAAAAATATTGTTTCACAAGCTCAAGCAAAACGTAAGCTTTTAGATTCATGGAAGAATTACCGAAGTCATTCACCTGTTCAGGTAAAACATGAACCTTTTAAACTTATAGTACAATTACTGAAATCGTTTTACTTGTTCAAGTGAAACGTAAACTGTTTTACAAGTAAGTGTTAGGGTTGGTATTGTTTCGGGTTCAGTTCGACTCAGTCACCCAAAAAAAAATGTATACAACAAAAAGTTTTGTTTTGCTAACGCAAGCCAACCCGCATTACTTGTTATTTGCGTCTCTTAATATAGAGTTAATGCATTTTACTGATAATGCAACTGAGCTTGAATCACCAATAAAACTTTATTCCTTACCGAAACAATATCAACACTTTTGCTCACTCCAAAATCATATTCGCCACGATGGCATCAATAAAAAAAATGTATTAGTAAAATTTTACCACAACGCAAAGCAGATTTTAATACCTGAAACACCTTTTCTTTGTTTCACAGGCAGTATAAATTGCACACCCATGACCATTAAAATATGCTTTGTTTTTTTTGTTGGTTAAAATTTTTTTCTTGTAGAAAAAAGGCAATTTACTATGACTTAAACATTACATAGATATATACTCGAATATGGTTTTTTTTTTCTTTTAATTAGCTTTATACCCTTTTTTTTTGCAACACTAAATAGTTACGTTAAATTGATCTTCGTGGTTTTTAGTTATAGGACATAAACTTTACATTACTATCAATCTTGAGTTGTTTTTATGCTTTTTTAATATTAGTGCTTTTAACTACAGAGAATTCATTTTTCCATTTTTCTACCAAATTGCAATCCTATTTACAGTGCAAAGGTATTTAGCACATTGGTTGTTGTTGTTGTTGTTGTTGTAGCGATAAGGTTGCTCCCCGAAGGCTTTGGGGAGTGTTATCGATGTGATGGTCCTTTGCCGGATACAAATCCGGTACGCTCCGGTACCATAGCACCATTAAGGTGCTAGCCCGACCATCTCGGGAACGATTTATGTGGCCACATTAAACCTTCAGGCCATTCCCTCCCTCCCTACCCCCAAGTTCCATGAGGAGCTTGGGGTCGCCAGAGCCTCGTCTGTTAGTGAAACAGGATTCGCCGCGGATAGGTGAGGTTGACAATTGGGTTTGGAGAAGCTATATATTGCGCTGGCAACCTGAAAGGTTGCGCTACACAGCCCCTTGAATCTGGTATTTTAGTCGCCTCTTACGACAGGCATACCTACCGCGGGTATATTCTGATCCCCTAACCCGCTGGGGTTAGCACATTGGTCTTTGTGTTTTATATAAACAATTCACTTTTAATTTAGTTGTGGCTACATTAACATTATATAATGTTGCGGAGTCAAAAAAATAATTTAAAAAAAAGGTTAAGGCTACAAATACATAATTTTAGTTCAGTAGTGGAACGAACTCACCGCTTTAACCGCTGATGTTCGTTGTCGCAATTGGAATGCCCG